>NC_138772.1:220448582-220498582 GCF_965119305.1 Pelophylax lessonae
CTGGCCAACTATGTAGATTGTTTTACAAAAGGCCTAGATTCTTTCTTAGATACACATAATATAACTGGATACTTATATTTGTAGGTAAAGTTGATCCTGGGAACATCATCTTGCCTCTTGTGGGATCAGGAAGGTATTTTTTTTCCCTGCTGGAGCAAATTGGATCATGCTTTATTGTTTTTTTTTTTTTTTTGTTGTTTTTGCCTTATTCTGGATCAACTGTGGGTATAGATACACATAATATAACTGGATACTTATATTTGTAGGTAAAGTTGATCCTGGGAACATCATCTTGCCTCTTGGGGGATCAGGAAGGTATTTTTTTCCCTGCTGGAGCAAATTGGATCATGCTTTATTGGGGTTTTTTTTTGTTTTTGCCTTATTCTGGATCAACTGTGGGTATAGGATTGTATATTTATTTTTCCCCTTCTAGTGGTTGAACTAGGTAGACATGTCTTTTTTTAAGCAGATGTGTGACTAGATGGAATTTGGTCCTCAATTTATAATCATGTTGAATTTCCTTTATTTAACCTCTAGTATATCTATTATTATGGTGAAAGTATTTACATTTTATATTAACATTAGCATAGGCCCAAGACAGGGGTGCCTTTTTGCCATACCTCCTAGAGCCATAGAAATGTCAGCTATATCCATTCATATGCACCCAAATATTTAGGGCATTACTAGTGAGGACATTGCACCATAAACATGCTCTCATGGCAGATGACTTAAATTGCTTTTTACTTTCCCAGTTACAATATTATGCAATATGTTTAAGATCTTAAAGATGAATAAGGAGAACTAGAGAATATGGACCACAGAAAAAAACATAGGGTTATATGTGACCCTTGTAAAGGCTAACTATATCTCACTGGTACTTAGTACTCACTAGACTTGCAAAGGTTTTCCCAAATGCTTCTCCGACCTGTTTCAGAAGACTTGGAAAAAGGGGACTAATGTTCCACACTAGGTGGACTATGTGTTTCTTGATTGATAAAATATCCATAGCAAAAACCTGGAAATAATCCTTGGTTAAAGATAAATTCTAGGTTTGGTATATTTTTAAATACTTACATTGGTCTAGCTTGGACCCATGTAACTATGTATATACTGTATCTGGACGATGCATCTTGAAGCTGGAAATAACTGTAAAAAAAAAAAAAGTAGACACTGCTACTCCAGTGATCTGCACTTGCTTTCGCGTCCCATGTTGAGATGTTGCCCTGCTACATTACGTACACAGGAGCTCGGCATCTCAGCACAGGTGCTATTTAAAGCATTCTTTGACAGGACTAGGAGGAGAGTGTGACATCACTGTCCTGCCTCTCTACCTTGTCCAATCACAGAACAAATTGCGTTAACTCAGAAAATGTGCTGAGCAGTCAAATTACTGTGTATCAAATGCATCAGGCCAGCTGCTCATCATGGGACCCAGAAGCAAGTGGAGATCACTACAGTAGTGATGTCTACTTCCATTAATTCCAGCTTCAAGGGGCATCAGTCAGGTATGGTGTATACATAAATAACATGATATTGCTGCGCTAAAATATATGGGTTAATATAAAAATCATAATGCGAAAAGCAGCCAACACAAATCTTTAGAAATGGAAAGATCAATAGCAATGTATACATGGTGTATACATAGTTACATTGGTCCAAACTGGACCAGTGTAACCTTGTATAAAATGACAATACCTGGATTTATTCTTCATTATTACTAAAATAAAAACAAAGGTTTCCTAGATAGTGCCCTATAAAATAATAGCAGGCAGTTTAAAAGACAAACAAGATATTTGCAAATGTCAGGAAACGTGTATCCTATATACAATCTCCAAACTGAATTCTGTAGCACAGACTGGAGGGAGGGCTAGGTGGGATGAAACCCTCCCTTTGCCATACTTGTATATGCTTACATGGCCAAACAATGATTGGGGGGGTAATTACATGCATGATTGGGGGGGGGGGTGTAAAAACATTTTCAAGAAGGCAGGGTATATGAAATAAATCCTATCTTTATATTGCAAAATGGAAAAAAAAAATCTCATCCTACAGAAAGTAAACCCAGATGCAAGTCAGGCACTTGCAAATTCGCATGAGTCTTAAACAATACCCATTTAATCAATTAAAGAAGGGCTTTGAAGTTCAGAGAATTGCGTGTGATCGTGTTTATTTATTTTATTCCAGTATGATTATGACAAGACTTCTTCCCACTTAGTCAATTTGATGCCCCAGTTATCATAGTTATGATGTTGCCAGTTGCTGAATACATTAATATGCCCCTTACAAAGGGTTACACGGGATGCTACTGTGTTGACTAGGAGGGAACTGATTTTCTTTGTGTTTGTGCCACATTTCAGACAGATCCCCTGCTGGGGTGAAAAGCAGCTGTGAACTTAGTTTTCAGATGCTCTCCAAAACTGCCTAATATTTACACTGTACACCAGGACTGCATGTAGCGAAATTAAGATATTTAATCATGGGAAAACACCTGCTTTCATCAAAAGGCATACATGTCAAATCTCAGCTTACATTTATACAATGTAGCAATTATTGATAGAAATTGGGTTTTACCTTTCCAAATTGGTAAAGCTAGTGTTTAATGGAATGTCTAGTGGTTTTACACCCATTTTGTTCCTATATTGTATTAGAACTAAAAATCAAATGTACTTTTTGTCAGAAAAATATGAAATATATATTAATATTTACATTTTTACAGGCTCTTCAGATACCTTTAATAGAAAAAGAGCCTGTTTACAGAGCGTAGCAGCACAAAGGTGTGGTTTATATTCATATACACACGTGAACACATACTGTACAGTATGTGACTCATTAAAATTATTATTCCCTTTAATAAAGTGTAAGTTCACCTTCACAGAAAACCCATCTCCCCTGGTCCCACTGTACCGGAGTCCCGCGATCCCCCGATGTCAGACACAGGGTAGCGCTTCACCAATACAGGGATTCGAAAGCCCAGAGGCTTAATCTTTTTTCCGTACCTCTCAATTGAATGGATAGGAGCTGTAGACGGTGCTGACCAATCAGAATTTGCCTAGCCCATTCTGTCAGTGCTGAAGAGAAGGCCAGGAAGATTTCAAATCCCCAGACGAGTAGAGCGGCATCCCGGTGCCTGACAACGGGGTATCGCAGGACTCCGGTACAGCGAGACTGGGCAGGATGGGGAAGGGGTCCAGTGTAAGTTCACTATACAGATTTTCTGTAAAGGTGAACTTACCCTTTAACAGCTCTGTTAATGGTTTAAAATCAAACACATCATTCCTCTGGGCTAAGAGCTATTGTTTTGTTGCCTTTTTAGCTAAACACTGGTGCTCTGGTGACTTTTATCACGTATTAACTGATTATTTATAAAGGAGGAAAAGATTAACTTATTTCCTCAGCAGGGAAACAGGGTAATGTTATGATTATGGGAGACTTTAGTTATCCATTTGGCAGTGTACTTCATTGAGTAAAGCCTCGTACACACAATGAGAATATTGAACGAATGATCGTCCGTTTATTTTTTTTGAAGAGGTTGCTCAACTAACGAAAAATCTTAAATGACAGAATACAGCTTTGGAAGTAAAATAACATATATAACAAAAAACTGTACTAATTAACCACTTGACCTTCAGAAGATATACCCCCCTTTATGACTAGGCCACTAGACAATTGCGCGGTCGTGCAAAGCTGTACAAAAAAAACATTGTACTTTTTTTCCCACAAATATAGCTTTCTTTTGTTGGTATTTGACTACCTCTGTGGTTTTTATTTTTTGCGCTATAAGCAAAAAAAGATTGACAATTTAAAAAAAAAAAAAAAAGTTTTACTTTCTGTTATAAAACATATAAAAAAAATTATTAAAAAAATCAAATTTCTTAAATTAATTTAGGCCATTTATGTATTCTGCCACATATTGTTGGTAAAAAAAATCCCAATAAGCGTATATTGGTTGGTTTGTGCAAGTTATAGCATCTACAAACCAGGGGATATATTTATGGAATTTTTATTTGATTTTGATTTTTTACTAGTAATGGCAACGATCAGCAACTTATAGTGGGACTTCAATAATGTAGTGGACAAATCAGACACTGACTGACACTTTTTGGGGACCAGTGACATTAATACAGTGGTCATTGTATTAATGACACTGGCTGGGAAGGGGTTAACATCAGGGGCAATCAAAAGGTTAACTGTGTACCTAGCCTGTGCTTTCTCACTGTGGGGGAGGTGCCTGTTCCTGCTTTGCAGGAACACAGGATCAATGCCTTAACTACTGACAGAACAGCAATCTGCCTTCTTTACATAGGCAGATCCCTGTTCTGGCTCTCTGCCTATTGATCATCAGGTGAGGGCGGACATCAAGTCCACGGTACTCGCAGATCAGCTCCCGCTGTGCTGTGTCTCATCACACTGGGAGCTGGTTGACGGTGACGCGCATGTGCGCCCCAGACCTGGAAGTGCAGGATCACGTACTAGGTACGTGGTCTTATGCAGGAGAGATGCCTTGCCGCCGTATGTATACAGTATGGTTGGCAAGCCATTAAATGAAAATCGTACGATCTGGTATCGTATGAGAAAAAGTTTTGTGTTTATCCCTTCAGATAATTTTGGGTGAACTGTCGTGATCGGCTCTCCAAAGCTGTGTACTAACAATGAGATTATCATACAATCGCTTTAAAAGCAGTGTGTACTAGGCTTAATAAGTATAGGGGAACAAAAGCTAAATATATGTGGTAAATCTGAGTCTTAAAGAGCAAATAAAAGTAAAATCCAGCCTTAAAACAACTACAAAATGGAAAGGACAGCTTAGACATTTGTGAGTTACAAAGAATATAATAAGAAATGTATTAGGGTAATCAGGGTAATGAAAAGCATATTGGACAAACTTCAAAAAAATGGCACAAATATATCAATAGTAAGAGGGTCAAGACAGAACATGTGAGCCCATGAAGAACATAATGTATATGGGCATTTCTTTTCTTCAGTTTACATGCATGAAAAAGGATGGTTTAACAGATGTAATAGAAATGCTACTAATAACAGAGAGGACGTTTCCTTGTAGTTGTCAGAAAAAGAGATCCAAAACGGATGGAAAAATTAAATGTAAATAAGTCACCAGAACCTGATGGCCTACACCACTTACTCAGGAAGCTTAGTTTGGTGAAAACCAGGCCACTATTCTTGATTTTTAAAAACACTGAAATGGTACTATCTGATTGGCACAGAAAAATATGGTACCGGTATTCAAAAAAAAGTCAAGATATACACCAGGAAACTACAGACCAGTCAGCCTAACATCAATAGTTGTCAAGGTGTTTGAGGGAAAGGTGGTATTATTAGTAACAGCCAACATGGTTTTGAGGGGCCGCTCTTGTCAAACTAATCTGTTGGCATTTTATGAGCAAGTGAACAGTAGCTTGGACAAGGTAAAGCAGGAGACATCTTTTATCTGGATGTTGCAAAAGCATTTTACACTGTCAATACACAATAAATGATGCGCTATGTGAATACTAAAAATTATTGTATAATCAGAATATACCATATTAAACTATTAAAAAGTGCATACATATAGTGAAATATTGTTCAACATATAGTGAAATATTGTCTAACATAAATGTGCAATCACCATATAGCAACGAAAGAGTCCATGCAAATGATCGTTTGCAAAAAAACTTATAAAGCAAAAAAATCCATCAAAAAACACACACTGCTTGATGATCCGCCGTGCAATTCCTTCTCAGTGCAAAAAAACCTATTGTGTGCCAACTCGATGTGCTCCCCCCCCCCCCCCCCCCACACGGAATATTCTCACCTGGGGTAATGTGATCACCGCAATTAAGCCTGATCCAATCCAGCTTTTTAGCCCACTATTGGCTATATCCAACTTCTCCAACCTCCTTCTAGGCTCCTCTCATTGCGGATTGTAGTATCCCGATATAATGAATGAAAGATAAAAACATTTAATAGTGCTTATACCCTTTTAAAATTTGCATTTACTAAAAAATATCACAGGGTACTCACTCTTTACAGGTGCTTGCAGCGCACCCACCAAACCAACACAAGCATTCACAATCCGAAGATACATCGTTTTTGGGACAATCAGTGTAAGCAGCAGCCTCGCAGACAAACCTAGCCTCCAGCTCCACACTGGTTCCTAGATGTCGTCACCGTCCCTCAAAAGCTTAATTTACACACTAAGATCTCTAGGGTTTCAGACAACTGTATGTACAGGAATAGAAAGCTGACATAAGAAATGGGTACAGAGAGCCTTGGTATATGATTTAGCCTCTAAGTTGACAAGGGTAAAGAGTGGTGTGTCCCAGGGTTCTGTCTTAGGGCCAGTTCTGCTTAAACTGTTTTTAAATTACAAAATGTTTTGAATCAAGGGTTCAATTTCAGTATTTGAAGATGATAGCAAATTATGCAAGAAAATAATTTCATTACAGGATATAGCAATACTACAGAAATACCTTTTCTCTTACGTCCTCCGACAGTCGCCGCATCCTCTAAGTCATCACTATTGGGTATTGACTTCCGCTCCGCAGGAGTAGCTAGGCATAAGACTTAGTCAAAAAGAACAAAGGCATTTGTATATACACACCCATGGGGGCTGTTCCACTGGTCAATACCCCCTTGCAGTGACCACTCCCAACTCAGTTTCTTTCTGCCTAGCGTCAGGAGTAGTTAGGCTTCCCTGTGCTGGGGCTACAGTCTCAGCCTTTCTAATCTTTTTTTATTTGATTTTCTTTGAAAATGTCAGTTTTTTCTTTGATTTACTAGCTGTTTCTTTTGTCAGCTTTAGTTTTAGTCAGTTCTTCGGATGAAGATGGATTCATGCGGAGCTGGGAATCAGACTGACCGCCCTGGTTTTCCAGGGCAGAGGGTCAGAGGGACCCCCAGCCCGCCATCGAGCGTTCAGCCATGGTTCGTCCTGGCATTATGAACGACCCATCCCTGCTCGCAGCAGGGATGCAGCGTGAGGTGTCTACCTCACTGGACACATCTGAGGTGCTGCAGTGTAATGTCCCTGGCTAACGGCATTCCCTGTCAGATGAGGACAGCGGCTTTCCATTCTGAGAGGCTCCCCACGCCATCTGGTACAGGTAAGTACTTCTGTGTAGGGCCTCTGTCTGGGGTGGCAGTCCTGTGTTGCTGTGTGTCCCCCATGTCTGTGCCGGTGTGGGCTTCCCTGTTTGCGATCCCTGGGGGGGTCTTTTGGTACATACGCTGCGCTATGGTGCTGTATGTTGGTGGGAGCCCCTTTCCCTGTGTCACTTAGGGGTTTTCACTAGGGGTGCAGACGATGTGTGTGGCGGCCGCAGCGGGGGAAAAACCGTGCGGTCCGCCATCTTTAATTTGGGCAGGCATGTTGGCTTCACTGTGGGCTGCATTACATGCTGTTTTGGCGCCATCCGGCACCATCTTGCGTGTGGCAGAGCGATCGTTCCGCACGTGTTCAGCGGCCATCTTCCCGAAGTCTCCCATTCAGTTATATGGGCAGCCATTTTCCCTGAGTCCTTTACAGCTTATAGTTCAGCCTCTTCTGACCTCACTTCCTTTTCCTCTGAAGCAGCGACCTAGGTGGTAACAGTCTGTGGGGCTCTGTAGACTGTCTCTTCCATAACCTTCTGTTTTGTCATTTCTGGCTCAGTTTTTCTATCCTATTGGGGGTCTTTTGTTACTGTACTCCGCAGCGGTGTTAAAGAGATAGTACACTTTTTATTGCACTATTTTTTTCACCTTGGGCAATGGATTCTCAGGACAAAAAATTCTCTCCAGCCCTGGTGGGGGACCCCAGTCCTGCTGTGGCCCCTGTTATGCCTGATGTGGCCGCTGTAGTGGCATCCTTAGTGTCCAAAATGGAGGTGCCGATGGCTAAACGTGCTGCTAGAAAGAGGCCCAGATTATCTCTCTCCTCTGATTCAGATGGTGATATGGCTGCTGCTGCGGGTGTGCCCTTTTCAGGGTCTCGCTCATCCTTAGACCCGCTGGGGTCTGAGGGGGAGGCGGAGGTGGAGGGGGTTGATGATTCTCCCCCGGGGTCGCCTGAAGAACGCGCGACCATGAATTAATTGATTGTTTCTGTAAAGGAAACACTACATTTGGAGGATGAGCCCAATCCTCCGGGCATTGTGTCCTCATTTGGGACACACAGGACCCGCAAGTCGGCGCATGTTTTTCCCTGTCCCACTGAGTTTCATTACACTGTTAATGAACTGTGGCGCACTTTAAAACATCCATTCCTGGTTCCTAGTCGGTTTAAACTACTTTATCCCTTTACACCAGCGGTGTGTGCCTCCACAGGTGGATCACACTGTGGCCGTGTTAAACAAGGCTACCTTGATTCCTACTGAGGAGACCCCGGTTTTTCAGGATCCCACGGACAGACGGTTGGAGTCTCTAGCCCGTCATTCCTACACGGTGGCGAGTTCCTTGCTCAAACCTGTTTTCGCATCTGTCTTGGTGGCTCAGGTGGTGGCTGATTGGACTAAGGTGCTTAGGAGCAACCTCGTGTCTGATTCTGTTCCACCTGCCAGGCTGGCTATGGTGGATCAAATTCACCAAGGAGTCATGTATTTGTGTGATGCGGCCTTAAATGAGGCCCCTTTGGTAGCTCGCCTGTCTAGTGTTGCGGTGCTTAACCGTCGACTGATCCGGCTGAAGAGCTGGTCGGCTGACCAGTCGTCACGGAAAACAGTTGCTGATTTTCCCTATGCTGGTTCTCGCCTTTTTGGCGAGGCGTTGGATACCTTGGTGAAAGGCGTCATGGGGTGGCAAGAGCACTTTGCTGCCCCAGAACCCGAAGAACAAGTCCTTTCGCGGCAAGCGGGGTTCCACTTCTCGATCCACTCAGGGGTCCTTTCGTGCCTTTCGGAACCAAACCAAGGGCAAGCCCTTCAAGGGCCAAGGTAGCCAGAAGAAGCCCTGGGCAGGAAAGCAGAAGTCCGGCAATTCCGGCTCGGCGGGTCAATCCGCCTCTGCCTGAAGGGGCGCCCTCACCTGTTTCAGGGGTGGGGGGACGTTTGCGTGATTTCCTCCAACCTTGGCTGCTCCGAATTCCGGACAGGTGGGTTCAGGAAATCATTCGATCAGGGTACAAGATCGAATTCCTTTCCCGGCCAGCGAACAGATTTTTTCCCTCAAATCTTCATTTGCCTCCAGGGCGTCTGCAGGACCTGCATCAAGCGGTGCAGGACCTCCTTGCCCAGGGGGTGATTGTCCCGGTGCCTCATCGGGACAGGTTTCGGGGGTTTTATTCCAATCTGTTCACTGTGCCCAGAAAGGAGGGCAAAGTGCGTCCTATTCTGGACCTGAAAGAACTGAACCGCTTTGTGTGCGTTCGAAAGTTCCGTATGGAATCTCTCCGTTTGGTGGTGGCCTCCCTGAGTCCGGGGGAATTCCTGGCCTCTATAGACCTGAAGCATGCGTACCTCCACATCCCCATTTTCGTGGGTCACCAGAGGTATCTTCGGTTCGCAATAGCGGAGGACCACTATCAGTTTGTGGTGATACCTTTCGGTCTCGCTTCGGCTCCAAGGGTCTTTACCAACGTGCTGGCACCTGTTCTGGGCCTGCTAAGGGCACAGGGCATTGCGGTCTTGGGGTATCTGGATGATCTCCTACTAAGATCAAGTGTCAGCCAGGACCTACCGCGCGATCTGTCCACCACGGTACAGACATTCCAGGAGTTCGGATGGACCATGAACGTACAGAAGTCGACGTTGTCTCCATCGGTTCCTCTTCCCTATCTGGGAATGATCCTGGATTCTGCTCAGGCAAAGGTGTTTATGCCGGAGGACAAGCTCCGGACCTTGCAGGACGAGATCAGGTCCCTCAGGGACAATCCGTTCTCGTCACTCAGGACCTGTATGCGGGGCCTGGGGTTGATGGTTTTGGCCTTCGAGGCGATACCCTTTGCTTAGTTTCACACACGGTCTCTCCAAGCGGAGATCCTGGCCAGGTGGGACAGACTACCTCAGTCCCTGGATCTGAGTGTCTCGTTGAGTCGCCAGACCAAATTGGATCTTCTGTGGTGGCTCCAGTCCCCGGCGGTGTCGGAAGGCAAGTCCTTCCGTCCATTACTGTGCACAGTGATTACCACGGATGCAAGCCTGTTGGACTGGGGTGGAGTCCTGGGCAACCTGTCTGCCCAGGGCACTTGGTCGGAGGAGGAATCCTCCCTTCCGATCAATGTGCTGGAGTTGCGAGCGATCAAGCTCTGTCTCTTCCAGTGGTCGGACCGACTTTGGGGCCGTCCTGTTTGGGTACAGACGGACAATGCTACCGCGGTGGCTTACATCAACCACCAAGGGGGCACCAGGAGTGCCCGGGCGGCCCGGGAGGTGGCTGACATTCTGTCTTGGGGAGAGACTCATGTTCCGGCAATTTCAGCAGTTCACATTCCGGGTGTGGAGAGTTGGCAGGCCGACTATCTGAGCCGCCAGACCCTGGACCAGGGGGAATGGTCCCTGCAGCCGGAGGTCTTTCAAATGCTGTGTGCGAAGTGGGGATCCCCGGACGTGGATCTGTTCGCATTTCGGCTAAATCAAAAGGTGGAAAGGTTCGTGGCAAGAACGTGTGATCCTCTGGCGGGCGCCTCGGATGCGTTGGTGGCCCCTTGGCATCAGTATTGTCTGATGTATGCCTTTCCTCCGATTCAGTTGTTATCCAGGTTCCTCCGCAGGTTAGTCTCGAAACCGCACCTGGTGATTCTGGTGGCGCCGGACTGGCCAGGCCGGTCCTGGTACGCTGACGTTGTTCACCTGGCAGTGGCGCCTCCATGGCGGCTGCCAATGCGGGAAGATCTACTGTCTCAGGGACAGATCTTCCATCCTGCTTTACAGTCGCTGGCTTTAACGGCCTGGCTGTTGAGACCCAGGTCTTGAGGGACAGGGGTCTCTCTCCTGAGGTCATCCCTACTCTGATCCAGGCTAGGAAAACCTCATCTGGTAAAATCTATTACCGTACCTGGAAAGCTTATTTCGCCTGGTGTGAGTCCAGGGGGTTCTCCCCTCGCTCTTACTCGGTGTCGAAAGTGTTGGATTTCCTCCAGTCTGGGGTGGACCAGCGTCTGGCGCTGGCCACGATAAAAGGCCAGGTGTCTGCACTGGCTGTTCTTTTCCAACGCCCTGTGGCGTCTCATTCCTTGATTCGCATCTTCATTCAGGGTGTGCGACATTTGGCTCCTCCCAGGAAGGAGCCTTTACCTCCATGGGACTTGAATTTGGTTCTGTCCGTGTTACAGCGTGCTCCCTTTGAAAATATCCGGGAGATATCGTTGCCTCTGCTGTCTAAGAAGGTTGCCTTTTTAGTGGCGATCACTTCGGCTCGCAGAGTATCGGAGCTGGCGGCATTGTCCTGCCGCTCTCCTTACTTGGTAATTCACAAGAATAAGGTGGTCTTGCGTCCACATTCCTCTTTTCTTCCTAAGGTGGTCTCTGAGTTTCGCCTTAATGAGGACATTGTCCTGCCTTCGCTTTGTACGAAGCCTAAGCATCCTAAGGAGGTTGCTTTGCACTCCTTGGATGTTGTCAGGGCGATCAAGGTTTACCTGTCGGCTACGGAGTCCTTTCGGAAGACGGATTCCCTCTTTGTCCTTCCTGAGGGTCCTCGGAAGGGCATAGCTGCGTCCGCAGCGACTATTGCCAAATGGATCAGACAGACCATTGAACAGGCTCATGCTTTGAAGGAACGGGTTCCACCCGTCCCTGTTAAGGCGCACTCTACCAGGTTTTTGAGTGCGTCCTGGGCCTATTGGCATCTTGCCTCGGTGGCCCAGGTGTGCAAGGCTGCGACTTGGTCATCGGTGCACACCTTTTTTAAATTCTACAAGGTAGATGTTCTGGCATCAGCTGCTGCCTCCTTTGGCCGCAAAGTTCTCAGTGCGGCAGTGCCATGAAGGACCCTTGTTTTTTTGTGGGTCCCCGGCTGTTGGTATTTGCTTTCCTGGGCTGTTGCTCCTGTTGAGCCTTGTTTTTTTCTGTTGCCCAGAAGGTTACCTTACTGTGTTGGTAAGGTTCCTTTCTCTGATGTGGGTACTGCGTTGCCTTTTCCACGGTTGCGTCTCCCACCCCTTATGTCTACACTGCTTTGGGACATCCCAATAGTAATGACTTAGAGGAGGTGGCGACTGTCGGAGGACGTAAGAGAAAACTGAATTTTTGTAAAATCTTACCTGTAAAATTCCTTTCTCTGAGTCCTCCGACAGTTGCCGCCCCCGCCCCTCTTTTGGGGTTGTGTTCTTATTACCTACTGCTATGCTACCAAACTGAGTTGGGAGTGGTCACTGCAGGGGGGTATTGACCAGTGGGACAGCCCCCATGGGTGTGTATATGCAAATGCCTTTGTTCTTTTTGACTAAGTCTTATGCCTAGCTACTCCTGCGGAGCGGAAGTCAATACCCAATAGTGATGACTTAGAGGAGGCGGCGACTGACGGAGGACTCAGAGAAAGGAATTTTACAGGTAAGATTTTACAAAAATTCCGTTTTTTAAATAGGTAGATGGGTGACTACTTGGCAGATGAAGTTCAATATTGAAAAATGCAAAGTTATGTATTTGGAGGCTAAACATTTGCATGCAAAATAATCATTAGGAGGTGATATATTGAGCAAGTCTGTAATGTAGAAAGATTTTTAGAGTCCTTGTAAACCACAGACTTAGCAATAACATGCAATGCCGGGCCGCAGCTAACAAAAAAAACTAAGAGTATAATGCATTTAAAAGGATATTTATTTGAGGAATAAATCAATACTTTTACCTCTTTACAAAATACTGGTCTGGCCTTATCTTGAGTATGCAGTACCGTTCTGGTCACCAATCAATAAGAAGGATGTCCTTGAATTAGAAAGAGCTCAGTGAAGGAAAACAAAATAAATAAGGGGGTTAAATGACCTTGGTTACACGTAATGTTTGAGTAAACTACGCTTTTTCACCTTTTGAGAGGAGACATTTAGGAGATGACATCGCTATCTACAAATTACTAAATAGTGACTGTAGTGATGGTAAGAAAATGTTACATTTAAGGTCCCTGACAAGGATATGTAGCCACAACTTGAGGATAGAGGGAAGGAGGCCTAATTTGAAATTGCTGCAGGGTGTTCTTTACAGTTAGAGCCAGGGGAGTAGATAAGAGGGTGGGGGGGGGGGCAGGGGAGAAACTTTCCCCAGAGAAACCATTAACACCCCTCCCAGAGCACCTGTCAACATCACAGCAGCAAGGCTAATTGATCCTTTCAGCTGCACTGCCACACACTAGCCTGTTTCCTCTACACTGCTAAATGGTCTGGCAGGAAGGCTATTCATAAAGATTTCCACCTTCCTCCTTTAACATCTTTCCATAATAAAATACATATGTTCCTGGCCTGCCCCCCTAGTAAACAAACAGGCTGGACACGGGAGATCCCAGGTGATGCCAAGTGGGAGGAGCTTATAAGGAAGATACCCATTGGCTGAGAAGGCAGCAGGGGTGCTGCCACTGCCTCCTCGTCCAATGGTTACACAAAGCGAGCTGTCCAAATCTTTATCCTGCGGGCTTCTTGTCTTAGTGTCGCTTGGAATGGAGCAGCTCTAAAAAGGGGGGAAAACTGCCCTCAAGCTATTCAACTGCATGTAGTAAAGCTCTTGCAGTGATCGATGTGCAATGGCGAATGGCATGATGGATTGTGTTTACCGACAATGTTTTCTGGAATTATTCCTGAGCCCATGTTGTGATTTACAACACAGCAGGGCTCAAAATTTAAAGTCCTGAGCTACTAGCCAGGCCTTAAGGGTTACTCGCCACCAGTTGCCCCACCCAACTCCTACCCTGCCCTGCCCCTAATTCCGCCCCTAAACACGCCCTCATAAATTATCTCATAAAATTACAGTTACAAAAATAAATATTAATAACAATGTTTTCAGTGCCCATCAGTGCAGCCTAATCAGTGCCCATCAAGGGTCTGGAACCCCCAAATCACCCTCCTAGTACCCCCCCCCCCCCCAAATTTCACCTCCTAGAACAAATCCTACCCGTCAAATCCTCCCCCATCAAAATTTTCCCCCTAGCACAAAAAAACCCCATTATTCCTACTGACACAACCCCTCCCCCCCCAATACCCCTTTTTAACAGCCCCAAGACTTCCTGTTCTGGCACAAATCCATCCCCCCACCCCATTCCAATAATCTCTACAAGGACGATCCCCAAATCCCCACTCCTGGCACAAATCCTCACCCCCCCCCCCCCAGCACGAATCACTCCTCCTAGCACCCTCCCCCCCCAATTCCCCTGCTAGAAGAAATCTTGTATTGTCACCTCTCAAATTCCCCATCCCAGCACAACCCCCCTCCCCCCCATATCAATCCCACCTAGAAGTAATCATCTTCTCCCCACCCCTCCTAGTACAAATACTTTTTGGGGGATTGTCCTTGGGGGGGGGATTAAGAGAATTTGTAGCAGGAGGGGTGGGGAGAAGATGATTACTTCTAGGTGGGATCAATATGGGAGGGGGGGATTGTGCTGAGATGGGGGGGTTGTGCTAGGAGGGGGGGGACTGTGCTGAGATGGGGGGGTTGTGCTAGGAGGGGGGGACTGTGCTGAGATGGGGGGGTTGTGCTAGGAGGGGGGATAATGCTGAGATGGGGGGGTTGTGCTAGGAGGGGGGGTTGTGCTGAGATGGGGGGGTTTTGCTAGGAGGGAGGGGGGATTGTGCTGAGATGGGGGGTTGTGCTAGGAGGGGGGGACTGTGCTGAGATGGGGGGGTTGTGCTAGGAGGGGGGATTGTGCTGAGATGGGGGGGTTGTGCTAGGAGGGGGGGTTGTGCTGAGATGGGGGGGTTGTGCTGAGATGGGGGGGGGTTGTGCTAGGAGGGGGGGATTGTGCTGAGATGGGAATTTGGGAGGTGACAGGATAAGCTTTGTACCCCCAGTGCAGTTCTCCCTTTACTCCAGCATGCAGACCTCAGATACAGCGCGGCACATCGCTCTGTGATCCTCCTCTTCATATGCCAGAGCGGAGGAGGAGCGGAGGAGGAGAATAAGAGAAGCCGATTCCTAAAGCTTTGCATGGACAGCTGGCGGGAGAGATGCGGCTGCAGAAGGGGAAGAAGATTGCGGCTCAGGAATGACACTGGATGTCAGATCCGGACTATACAGAGTTTGTTATCCCCTGTCCTCCGAGTCAAAGCAAGCAATGTGGAAAGGGGGCGGGTAACAAACTCTGTATAGTCCGGATCTGACATCCAGTGTCATTCCTGAGCCACAATCTTCTTCCCCTTCTGCAGCCGCATCTCTCCCGCCAGCTGTCCGTGCAAAGCTTTAGAAATTAATTGTCTTCTCCTCCGCTCCACCTCCAGGGGAGAAGAAGTCCCGATCTGATGTCTGCTATACACTGACAGCAGTGAGAAGACAGAGAGAGAGCACATCCCGCTCTCTCCTGTCACAGAAACACTCCTGGCAGCGCCCCCTCCACCTCCCATGACACAGACGCCCAGGGCAGCCATCCATCCATCCACCCTCCCTTGTACCGGCTCGCCTTAAAAAGAGATGATCGGCTTACCCCCTCCATCAGTACTGCTGGCCGGAGAATGTCAGCGGCGGATCATCCCGCTGTACCAGCTTTAATTGTAATTGCCGGGCGCTCGCCGACATACACATCCCGCCTCCTAGCCCGGCTTCTTTGATAGACAGAACACGTCCTGGTTGGCCAGGTGTTCTGTCTATCAAAGAAGCCGGGCTAGGAGGCGGGACTGTGTATGTCGGCGAGCGCCCGGCAATTACAATTAAAGCTGGTACAGCGGGATGATCCGCCGCTGACATTATCCAATCCTTCGGCCGGCTTTCCTCTCCTCTCTTCCCCTGACCAGAGCTCGCCCTACATAATTTTCCACTCGCAAAATGCGAGTAGGCGAGTGGAAAATTTGAGGGCTGCATTACAGTAGCATTCCTGTATGTGATGCAGTGCCGTCTAAGGGCCCGAAGATTACGGGCATCCAGTATGGTTTTCCTGCCTTGACCCTTACGCACAGAGATTGTTCCAGATTCTCTGAATCTTTGGATGATATTATGCACTGTAGATGATGATAACTTCAAACTCTTTTAAATTTTTCTCTAAGAAACTCCTTTCTGATATTGCTCCACTATGTTTCACCACAGCATTGGGGGAATTGGTGATCCTCTACCCATCTTGACTTCTGAGAGATGCTGCCACTCTGAGAGGCTCTTTTTATACCCAATCATGTTGCCAATTGACCTAATAAGTTGAAAATTGGTCCCCAAGCTGTTCCTTATATATACTTTTCTGGCCTCTTAATGCTATCTGTCCCAACTTTTTTGGAATATGTAGCTTTCATGAAATCCAAAATGAGCCAATATTTGGCATGACATTTCAAAATGTCTCACTTTCAACATTTGATATGTTATCTATATTATATTGTGAATAAAATATAAGTTTATGAGATTTGTAAATTATTCCATTCCTTTTTTACTCACAATTTGTACACTGTCCCAACTTTTTTGGAATTGGGTTGTACTTGTTTCCTGTCAAAGGGATTTGCTTCTGACAGTAAAGTACAAAGGAGACTGCATATGCTAGGCTGTATATGACATATACCTGGCTCCTGCATTATTTGTGCTATATTGTACAACAATAGCTGGCTGTAGTGATGGACGAACATCGGCCGGGGCGGTTCGCGAACGTCAGCCGCAAATTTTCTCGAAAGTCTGCTGTGACGAACGCCCATTTGCTGGGACGTTCGTCACGGGTTACTGGAGGAGTGTGGAGGCCAGCCTCCTGCCCACGGACTATGGGCCCTGACTTGTAGGGGAGTGCACCTCAGTGTCGGGGTATATGCTGGGGGACAATGGGAGTAGTTTTGCTTTGGACTCAGGTCCATGTCACCCCAAGATACAGACTCAGACTGGGATGAATGTTACAGGCCTAAAGCTGCTTGTTACAAGAGAGACTAAACAGATGCTAATGACATAAGACTCAGCTTTGGTATACTGGGGGGGATGTGTATTGACAGTTCTACTAAGGTTTGTTGTATATGTAGACGGGCTGTCTGAGAGCCTATGTCTCCTGCTTTCATCTGTTTAGAGGTTAAGTGTGTTCACACTTCTAGGAATGTGTATTTGGCTATGTTTTGCGTTTGTTGAATTAATTATGATAATGTTGCAGTCTCATTCACCTGTGTCTGTCCAGATGGCCAGGTATGTTAATTACTGGATATATATTGCAAGTGAGTTGGTAAATAAAGTGTCATTTGTTTTAACCTTCATCAAGCTGGAGGCTGATGTTTGGGGGGAATTGAGGGGCCAGGACTGCATCACTTGAGATTCTGGGGACCTAAGACAGAAATACTTGGTCCAAGTATTGGTGATCTGTTAAACTGGTGGCAAGTGGTGGGATTCTTCTCGGAATAGATCCCAAACCAGGAATGCAGTGAGGAGCCCAGCAGCATCTTGGTCTAAGGAGGAACTCAGGAGATGGAGCGAGCTAGCCCCTGGGCAGTGTCCCCATATGAGGTGGAGTTCCAGCGGAGGCTACAAGACATACTGGCAAAGAAAAAGGGCCATATGTCAGCCAAGGACAAGGGGACCTCGAGAAAAAATGTAATGCAAGAACTCTGGCAGGAGTCCATGGAGGTAGCTCAGCTTTGGCGGAAAGAGAAGCTTCCAAGTACAGCGCAACGCTGGCAGGAACAGATGAGCCAGTGGATGTTTATCCTGGGAGAACAACCTTTGACGCAGTGGGAAAGGCACCTCGAGTGCCTGGTCCAGAGAGAAATTATGCTGGACGACTCGTACCAGGTACTATGGTGGTATGCAGTCCAACGAGACCATTGGTTGGCAGAAGGCATTCAACCAGAGGGTGGGGGGCTATGAAGGCCCAGGCCTGTTGTGGAAGGCCATGGAGGAGGATGATGATTTTGGCAGTCCTGCGATGTCGCGGTTCTGGGCTATTTATTACTACCGGAGAAGGATGCTACCAGCCCAGTTGTTGGTGGAGCTGAGACTAGACCTTATCTACCTTGTTATGATTGAGTGGGGGTTGGAACAGGACTACCAACACCTCCTAGACTTGGTCCAGCAGCAGCCCACAGCACTTGGGGTGGAGATGGTCGTGCCCACTACCCAGGACCAGCCAATGTTACCGGGAGAGGCAATTGTAGGTCCCTTGTCCCAGCAGCAGCCAACAGCACTGGGGGTGGAGATGGTCGTGCCCATTACCCAGGACCAGCCAGCGTTACCGGGAGAGGCGATTGTAGGTCCCTCGTCCCAGCAGAAGCCAACAGCACTGTGGGTGGAGATGGTCGTGCCCACTACCCAGGACCAGCAAGCATTAGCGGGAGAGGCGATTGTAGGTCCCTTGTCCCAGCAGCTGAGTGCCTACCCAGCAGAAGAGCTGGCAGCCGGGCAGAACCCCACTGGTATCTGCCCACCAGTCCATGCAGCTTTTGGCATGGAAGGGGTGGAAGGGGCCGTGGCCTCCACCCCTGGATTACAGAGATGCTGGGCAATCGGCCCAGATCCCCAACCCCCTAGTATGGGGGCTCATGCCACCCTGATTTTACCCCTCCATCAACCATGGAACGCCTCTGGAGTGGATTATAGCTGGTGCCCTGCCCAGGAAGACCCCGGATATTTTAATTGGGACGTAAGGCAGGAGGCCCTCTGGAGCATGGCACAGCCTGGCAAAAGATACGAGACTAACACAGACCCAAACCAGTTGGAGATCTGGGGTCTGGTAAGTCACCCCAGGAGGAGGGAGATATGTGACGAATGCCCATTTGCTGGGACGTTCGTCACAGGTTACTGGAGGAGTGTGGAGGCCAGCCTCCTGCCCACGGACTATGGGCCCTGACTTGTAGGGGAGTGCACCTCTGTGTCGGGGTATATGCTGGGGGACAATGGGAGTAGTTTTGCTTTGGACTCAGGTCCATGTCACCCCAAGATACAGACTCAGACTGGGATGAATGTTACAGGCCTAAAGCTGCTTGTTACAAGAGAGACTAAACAGATGCTAATGACATAAGACTCAGCTTTGGTATACTGGGGGGGATGTGTATTGACAGTTCTACTAAGGTGTGTTGTATATGTAGACGGGCTGTCTGAGAGCCTATGTCTCCTGCTTTCATCTGTTTAGAGGTTATGGTGTCCTTTTATGAAATGGAGATGACCAGTGATCCTGCTGATCACAGCTCATTTCCGATCATTCTCAGTTTATGAAACAGAAATGATCGGGGGAGAACATGTTCTCCGCTAATCATCTCTTCACACAGGAATCTGTCATTGACTGACACAGAAACAGCCAGACTATGAAGCTGCGATCCCTGCACTTCACTGGCGATCTGGGTCAGAATTCACACTCCCGTGTTCACTAGCCTGGAGCTTGTGAAGCGGGGAGTGAAGACAGAATTGGGGGAGAACTGAGGGGGAAAAAGGAAGATTATGGACTTCCTTCTTCCTCGTTCAGACCCCCCAACACAGTAATCATGTCCCCCTGCCATATTTATGTATATATATACATGTATATATATACACACATACATGTATATATATATTTAATGTGTATATACATATACAATGTATGTGTGTGTGTATTCAGTGTATATATATATATATTTATGTAAGGGGACTATTATTTATTAACCTCATGTACTCAGCAGTGATAACTTATCTCTGCTTGTTAAAGCGCGCCAGGGATTTTCATACTACTGTAATCTCGCTTTGTCTCACGAGATTGCAAACGCCCCATTGACTTCTACACAGATCTCAGAGAAAACCGTTCTCCTCTGATCACCCTGGGCGAACTGAAGTTCTCAGATTCATAAAATGGGTGCCAGATGTGATCATTTTCCACAGAGAACTGTAGAGAAGCCAACGGAGAAAAAAATTCACCGGTTCATAAAAGGACACCTAAGTGTGTTCACACTTCTAGGAATGTGTATTCGGATATGTTTTGGGTTTGTTGTTTGTTAAATTAATTATGATAATGTTGCAGTCTCATTCACCTGTGTCTGTCCAGATGGCCAGGTATGTTAATTACTGGATATATATTGCAAGTGAGTTGGTAAATAAAGTGTCATTTGTTTTAACCTTCATCAAGTTGGAGGCTGATGTTTGGGGGGAATTGAGGGGCCAGGACTGCATCACTTGAGATTCTGGGGACCTAAGACAGAAATACTTGGTCCAAGTATTGGGGATCTGTTACACCTGCGAACCGCAAGTTTGCAGCGGGCCCCTTTGACTTTAATGGGAGGCGATCTTTAAAAACCTTTAGGTCATATTTGCAGCCCCAAAAGACGTACTAGCTGTGTGCAAATAGTCCCAGCACATGGACAATGTCATAACAGAAGTATTGCAATTGGAAAAGTTGTCCTAAATTTTTATTTTTTTTCATAAATCAGCCAGAACTGACAGCAGCCGGTAAATACATGTCAAATACATATAGGGTCCATTCACACATCTGTAAAATGGGTCCGCATCCATTCCACAATTTACAGACCCATTGATTTTCAATTCCAGTCTGAAAAATTATGCATTCAAAGGATAAAAAAGTAAGTGTCGGCCATTCCAGGCTCCAAAAATTAGCCCACATGCGTTTACCTGACAGCTAAGAATGTTGTATTCTGTGGCTGAAGGTACATTAGGCATTCACAGGATGCAGAAGTAAGTGTCGGCCAGTATTGGCCCCACAAATTAGCCCACGTGGGTTTACCTGACAGCTAAGAACGTTGTATTCTGTGGCTGAAGGTACATTAGGCATTCACAGGATACAGAAGTAAGTGTCGGCCAGTATTGGCCCCAAAAATTAGCCCACATGGGTTTACTTGACAGCTAATAACGTAGTATTTGAGGTACATTAGGCATTCACAGGATACAGAAGTAAGTGTCGGCCAGTATAGGCCCCAAAATTAGCCCACATGGGTTTACCTGACAGCTAAGAACGTAGTATTTGGTGGCTGGAGGTACATTAGGCATTCACAGGATACAGAAGTAAGTGTTGGCCAGTATTGGCCCCAAAAATTAGCCCACATGGGTTTACCTGACAGGTAAGAACGTTGTATTCTGTGGCTGAAGGTACATTAGGCATTCACAGGATACAGAAGTAAGTGTCTGCCAGTATTGGCCCCCAAAAATTAGCCCACATGGGTTTACCAGACAGCTAAGAACGTTGTATTCTGTGGCTGAAGGTACATTAGGCATTCACAGGATACAGAAGTAAGTGTCGGCCAGTATTGGCCCCAAAAATTAGCCCACATGGGTTTACTTGACAGCTAATAACGTAGTATTTGAGGTACATTAGGCATTCACAGGATACAGAAGTAAGTGTCGGCCAGTATAGGCCCCAAAATTAGCCCACATGGGTTTACCTGACAGCTAAGAACGTAGTATTTGGTGGCTGGAGGTACATTAGGCATTCACAGGATACAGAAGTAAGTGTTGGCCGGTATTGGCCCCAAAAATTAGCCCACATGGGTTTACCTGACAGGTAAGAACGTTGTATTCTGTGGCTGAAGGTACATTAGGCATTCACAGGATACAGAAGTAAGTGTCTGCCAGTATTGGCCCCCAAAAATTAGCCCACATGGGTTTACCAGACAGCTAAGAACGTTATATTCTGTGGCTGAAGGTACATTAGGCATTCACAGGATACAGAAGTAAGTGTCGGCCAGTATTGGCCCCCAAAGATTAGCCCACATGGGTTTACCTGACAGCTAAGAATGTTATATTCTGTGGCTGAAGGTACATTAGGCATTCACAGGATACAGAAGTAAGTGTCGGCCAGTATTGGCCCCAAAAATTAGCCCACATAGGTTTACCTGACAGCTAAGAACGTTGTATTCTGTGACTGAAGGTACATTAGGCATTCACAGGATACAGAAGTGTCGGCCAGTATTGGCCCCAAAAATTAGCCCACATGGGTTTACCTGACAGCTAAGAACGTTGTATTCTGTGGCTGAAGGTACATTAGGCATTCACAGGATACAGAAGTAAGTGTCGGCCAGTATTGGCCCAAAAAATTAGCCCACATGGCTTTACCTGACAGCTAAGAACATAGTATTTGGTGGCTGGAGGTACATTAGGCATTCACAGGATACAGAAGTAAGTGTCAGCCAGTATTGGCCCCAAAAATTAGCCCACATGGGTTTACTTGACAGCTAAGAATGTAATATTTGGTGGCTGGAGGTACATTAGGCATTCACAGGATAAAAAATAATTGTCGGCCCTGAAAGGCCAGAAAAATTTTGCATTCCATGGACATGAAATGCCTTTTATGCCGCTGTATTTAGCGAAGACAAGGACCAGGAATTGTTGTGGGTGGATGGCGGTCTGGCGGATATTTGTGGCCTGGCATGAGGAATTTGGAATTTCAATGAAACATGGTCTACTGGTCACATGTGTTGAATTCCTCAGAGATCCATGCCTCATTCATTTTTATAAATGTGAGGTAGTCTACACTGTCATGAGCTAGGCGAGTGCGCTTATCGGTCACGATCCCCCCTGCTGCGCTGAACGTCCTTTTTGGACAGGACACTGGACGGGGGGGGGGGGGGCAAGCAAACATTTCCATTGCAAATTGTGCAAGCTCTGGCCAGAGGTCAAGCCTGCCCACCCAGTAGTCCAGGGTTTCATCACTCCTCAGAGCGTCCACATCGGCCGTTAACCCGATGTAGTCGGACACCTGTCGGTCTAAGCATTCCCTGATTCTGGATCCGGAGTATAGCTGTCGATGGGTCAGCTGAAAGAGGGATCTCATATCTGAAGTCACCAAGACATCTTCAAACCGCCCTCTTCTTGCAGGCTCTGTTGGATTTCTACCCGCAACTGTCTCTCTGTGACTGGAAATTCCTCTGCCAGCGCACGCAAAAGCAGAATGCAGCATTTCCCGCAGCAAGGCCTGGAAGTGCTGCATTCTGACCGCCCTCTGTGATTGTGGTAACATTTCCGCCATCTTTTGTTTGTACCAGGGGTCTAAGTACGTTGCCACCCAGTACTGGTCCTTGGCCTTTATGCTTTTTATACGGGGGTCCCCCTTAAAACACTGGAGCATGAAGGCCCCCATTCGCACTAAACTGGAAGCGGTGTAGTGGCCTGCTTCCAGCTCATCATCCAGGATAATGTCGTCCTCGTTCTCCTCCCCCCATCCACGGATAACACCAGGGATCCCAGAAAGGTTTAAAGCATGCTCTTCTTGCTCCTCCTCATCCCCCCGGCACCATCCTCCTCTGACTCCTCTTCAGACTCCTGCTGTTGACTTGTCTCAGATGGAGTAGCACCCACTGGGAATTCATCCAACATTGCGACTTCCTCATCTTCCTGCTCCTGCTCCTTGACGGCTTGATCAATGACACAACGCAATGCACGCTCCAGAAAGAAGGCATAAAGTACGATGTCACTAATGGTGCCCTGGCCGTGACTGACCAATTTGGTGATCTCATCAAATGGGCGCAGAAGTCTGCATGCGTCCCGCATGAGCAGCCACTGGCGAGGTGAAAAAAACCCAAGCTCCCCAGAACCTGTCCTGCCGCAGAGTTCGTACAGGTAGTCATTAACTGCACGTTTCTGATGGAGCAGCCTATCAAGCATATGCAATGTTGAGTTCCATTGCGTTGGGCAGTCACAAATAAGACGCCTGACGGGCAGGTTGTGTCGCCGCTGAATGTCAGCAGGGCGAGCCATGGCTGTGTAAGATCTTCTGAAATGGCCAAAGATTTTCCTGGCCTGCCGCAAAACGTCCAGGACCCCAGGGTATTTGGCAACCAATAGCTGCACGACCAAGTTCAGGACGTGTGCCATGCATGGCACCTGTGTTATTTTGCCCTGTTTCAGCGAACTCAGCAGATTGGCACCGTTGTTGCACACCACTTTACCAACTGTCAAATTCAGTGGTGTCAGCCACTGATCTGCCTGTGAACGCAAAGCTGAAAGGAGTGCAGGACCAGTGTGGCTCTTGGCTTCCAGGCACAACAGACGCAGCACAGCATGGCAACGTCTTACCTAGCATGTGGAATAGGTTCTGGGGATCTTGGGCGGCGCAGTGGTAGAGACAGTAGCAGCGGAAAAGGAGGAGTCAGCCGAGGAGGAGAGGGAGGATGGAGGAGGAGGAGGAGGAGGAGAAGAAGAAGAGGCAGGCCTGCATGCAATTCGTGGTGGTACAGCCAAATCTACATGGGTGCCATGGGTTACATGCTTGACGGCCGTCAGAGGGTTCACCCAGTGGGCAGTAAAAGTGATATACCTTCCCTGCCCGTGTTTGCTAGACCATGTGTCTGTGGTCAGATGTATCTTGGCACCAACACTGTGTGCCAGAGATATATTCACTTGCCGCTGAACATGGCCATACAGCTTTGGAATGCCTTTCTGCGAGAAATATTTCCTGCCTGGGACCTTCCATTGTGGTGTTCCAATGGCCACAAATTTACAAAAGACCTCCGAGTCCACCAGTTGATATGGCAGTAGTTGACGGGCTATCAGTTCCAACAAGCCAGCAGTCAAACATTGGGCAAGAGGGTTATCCGGCGTCATCATTTTTTTCCGCTCCAACATTTGGGCCACAGAAGTCTGCCTTTTTCCAGAACAACGTGACAACGGCATCATGGAAGGTGGAGTGGAGGACAAATGTGAGGAGAGAGGAGAAGGAGAAGAGGCTGGACGGTGAGAGCCTGGATGGTGGCTTTGTGGGTTCTGACGCACAACTGGGTTGTTGCTCCCACTGGGCTCGGTGATGGGAGTTCAGGTGCCTTCTTAAGGCGGTTGTCCCTAGGTGAGTGTTGGGCTTACCGCGACTTATGCATTGACTGCAAAGGCTGCAGATGGCAACACTGTTGTCAGCAAAGCACACATTAAAAAAAGCCCACACTGCGGAGCCATGTGATGGCGTCCTGGGAGCGCCAGATGTGACTGTACATGGTTGATGGCTCGCTCCTGAGACATTTGCAGTCTGATTTGTACCTCTTGTGCAATGCAAGTTCTACCTGCCTCTCCTCCCTATTTGCCGGTCCGTCTCTCCTTCTGAACTCCCCTCCTCTTCCTCTATTGTGGCCACCCACGTGACGTCAATAGACACGTCATCATCCACGTCACCTTCCCCACCACTAACATTCGAGATCTCGGAGTAGGCAGCAACAGCAGGGACCAACCTCCTGGGGCTGATCTGGGTACTGTCATCAGACTGCTGAGTGGCGGCTGTTGCTACCTCCTCTTCCTGATCCAACAATGGCTGCGCATCGCAAATGTCTTGTGATGGATCAGAAAATATTTCCAGTGACTCAAGCGAAGGGTATGTGGTGGTGGTGGTGGTGTCTTTGGGGGTGCACACAGCAGAGAGTGAAGAGGGTGAAGATAGAGAGGATGAGGAGGGTGCAGAAGAGGAAGGCTGAGTGAGCCACTCAACCAAGTCTGGTGCGTCCTTTGACGTAATCGAACACGCCTTCTGAAACTTCACACCTTGGCTCCAGCCTACTGCTCCTGCCCTACCCCTACCACCCCTGCGTAAGTGTCTGCCTCTTCCTCTGCCTGTCATGTTTTTAAATTACCCTGTGACAAAAGTCTCTAGAGAATCACAATATATCTAGAAAAAGGTATTGAACACCCCGCTTCAATCTGTAATATTGGGGGGCCACAGGTTTATCACACCAGTTCAACAAATAATTGGCCAGTAACTGTTGTCACTGTGTGTAGCACAGTTAACACAGCAAAAGAGGCCAAATTATTGCAGGACTAAAATACACTCTTAGAAAAGTATAATGTTAAATAACACCCCACTTCAATATGTGGTATTGGGGGGCCACTGGTTTATCACACCAGTTGTTCAAAAATTTAGCCAGTGAGTTTGGCACTGTGTGTATCAGAGTTAACACAGCAAAAGAGGCAATATTGTTGCAGGACACAAATACACTTATGAAAGTATACTCAGATGACACCCCACTTCAATATGTGGTTGTGGGGGGCCACTGGTTTATCACACCAGTTGTTCAAAAAATTAGCCAGGGAGATTGGCACTGTGTGTATCAGAGTTAACACAGCAAAAGAGGCAATATTGTTGCAGGACACTAATACACTTATGAAAGTATACTCAGATAACACCCCACTTCAATATGTGGTATTGGGGGGCCACTGGTTTATCACACCAGTTGTTCAAAAATTGGCCAGGGAGTTTGGCACTGTGTGTATCAGAGTTAACACAGCAAAAGAGGCAATATTGTTGCAGGACACAAATACACTTATGAAAGTATACTCAGATGACACCCCACTTCAATATGTGGTATTGTGGGGCCACTGGTTTATCACACCAGTTGTTCAAAAAATTAGCCAGGGAGTTTGGCACTGTGTGTATCAGAGTTAACACAGCAAAAGAGGCAATATTGTTGCAGGACACAAATACACTTATGAAAGTATACTCAGATGACACCCCACTTCAATATGTGGTATTGTGGGGCCACTGGTTTATCACACCAGTTGTTCAAAAAATTAGCCAGGGAGTTTGGCACTGTGTGTATCAGAGTTAACACAGCAAAAGAGGCAATATTGTTGCAGGACACAAATACACTTATGAAAGTATACTCAGATGACAAACACTATGTGAACTGTCGAACAAAGGGTATTGTGTACTTGATGCAATGCGAATGCAGAGTATTTTATGTCGGGAAGACGCGGCAAGAATTTGGACTAAGAGTTAACAAACACCTCCAAAGTATGAGAATAGGGAACTTCTACCTACCCCTTGGCCGTCATATGGCCTATTTCCATAAATACAGCATGCCAAAGGTGACTTTTTCAGCCTTGGATAGAATCCACATCCCGACAAGAGGGGGAGACTGGAACAAGTCTCTCCTGCAACTCGAAATGAGATGGATCAAAAAACTTGAGGCCAGTAAAATACCAGGCTTAAATGAAAACGTAAGCTATCGTCCCTTCTTGGAAGGCTTTGCCTCCGGCAGAACTGACTAGTGGTCAAACACCTCATACAAACAAAAATCGACTAAATGCCCATGAACATATACCCATATGTTCACAACAACAAAAACATATATAACCCTACGGGATCCCTTCCATAGATCCATTCGGGGAAAACCTTGTCTCTCTCTTTTTTTAAAATAATTAATATTAAATAATCTACGCATATCCAAGGACTTAATTAGTTAGAAAACACCCCCTAGGCTTACACTTAACCCTTTGATCGCCCCTGGGTTAACCCCTTTCCTGCCAGTGTCATTATTACAATATCAGTGCATATTTTTAGCACTGATTACTGTGGTAATGTCACTGGTCCCCCCAAAAGTGTCAAAAATGTCAGTTAGGGGCTCGATCTTTCGGCCGCAATGTCGCAGTCCCGCTAAAAATTGCAGATCACCGCCATTACTAGTAAAAAAACAAATAAAAATGACATAAATCTTTCCCCTAGTTTGTAACTTTTGCGCGAACCAATCAAAATACGCGTACTGTTTTTTTTTTTAACCAAAACATATGTAGCAGAATACAAATTGGCCTAAAAGAATGAAAAAATTAGATTTTTTATTTTTTTTTTAATTTTTTTATTGGGAATCGTATGTGAAAAATATTGTTTTTTTTTTTTTTTTCAGAATTGTCGCTCTTTTTTTGTTTAAAGCACAAAAAATAAAAATTGCACAGGTGATCAAATACCACCAAAAGAAAGCTCTATTTGTGGGGAAAAAATTACATCAATTGTATTTGGGTACACATGACCGCGCAATTGTCCCTTAAAATAATGCAGTGCAGAATCGCAAAAAATGGCCTGATCATAAAGGGGCAAAACCTTCCCGGGGCTGAAGTGGTTAAAGAATAGAATCTGGGATTGTTTTTTAAAAATGGTGGGGGGTTAAAATGCCGCAAGCCCCCCCCCCATCCCCCCTCCCCTTTTTTACTTTTTTTTTCCTCCCCTGTTGTTTTGCATCTCTGTTTATACAATCCCTCCCATTCTTTGTCGTGTCTTTTGGCCTATTCTTTCCTTCCATTTCTTCTTTCTCCCCGCTTGCTTTTGTTCTAAATAAAGGACTCTAGAAAGATAGGAGTGACTGTCAATTTTCTAGGATATTCCATGCAACTTTAACCTTTTTATTACTTAATTTATTGCTCTTTATCATTCACTTTTTAGGCCCCTTTTTGCACGGCGCCTTTGTTTGGCGGACTCCGCTTGCTCAGCGGGGGATCATTCCGCTGATCCCCGCTGAGCAGGTGGATTACAGGTCTGTCTCTCCTCTATGGGGAAATTGGGTGATAACGGACCGCCAGTATGTTTTCATCCAATCCACCAGATGGATGGAAAATAGGACCACCATCCATCTGGGCAGGAATAGTGGCAGATGTCAGCAGACATGTGTCTGCTGACATCCACTGCTTCATAGGGGAGAGTGCAAGTTCAGATCGGGTCCACTTGAAAAACTGACATGTGGACCTGATTGTCCGTGTTAAAGGGGCTTTAAACATACTTTCAAATGTGCTCTCTGTATACCTCCTTGGTACTTTTTTTTTTTTTTTTTTTTTTTACTTTATACCTTTTCAGTGTCTATGATGACTTTTATAACTATTGGACATTCTGTATGCAATATGACGTGCTGTGTTTAAAGTTTCCTGATATAAAAAAAAATGCTGCTAGCCACCAGTGGTTGTGGAATTGTTTTTAAAGGTAAAGAGATGAAAAGTAAATGCAGGTAATCCCAAATTTTTATTAGAAAAATATCACTCGCACCAACCAAACTATCCTGTGGAAAAATTAATACTCAAAACCTAAAATTAATGTTAAGGACTGCCGCTTCTACAACCCCAAAGGGTAAGGAATAAAAAGATATATATAGTCAATATATATATAGATATATATAGTATATTAGCAGCGCAATTCCTTAATAAATAGACATGATTAAGGTGATAAAAAAATTCATACCATAATTAAAGTGCTCAGGTGCAGTACTTTGTGTTTATTATATTCGTAATAAATAAAGAAATAAATGGTGCAATATCATTTCAAGCATGTGTAATGTCCAAAATAAAGTGCAAAAAATAGTCCAAGTGTATGTTCTTGGACACTTGGACTACTTTTTGCTTTTTGCTTAAAATGATATTGCACCATTCTTTCTTTATTTATTATAAATATATAAGTATTTATTGCACCTGAGCACTTTAATTAGGGTATGAATTTTTTATCACCTTAATTATGTCTATTTATTGAGGAATTTGCGCTGCTAATAGTTCTTTGACTATATATCTCTTTAATCCCAAATTTTTGTTAATTTGTTTCTTTATATGGTAAAAAAAAAAAAAAATCAACAGCGATTATTAAAGGAGAAATATGGTCAAAGCCTGTTTGGCCACACTTCTCATGTTGGTCACAGGGGTACACCTATTTTTGCACTCCTGTGACCCAGATTCAGCCAACTGTGGACAAAAGCCTGCTGTCAGCTGACGTCACAGAGCTGGTCCAGGCTCTGCAAGACCGCGTTACCTTACCGACTAATTGCCACTTAAACTATCATAGAACTGAAAAATGTCCTGGTAATGAAAGGGCTATACAGACTAGAATTCAAGTGGTTAAATAATTCTTATGAGCATGAGGTTTACAACAGTCGGTCGTTAACTAAAGTTGCGATTTTGCCGCAATTTTGACGCGACTTTGGACTTGAAGAGATGTCTGTGTAATCTTGAGGTCTATGGACCTCAAGTCGCATCAAAGTCGGACCATGGTAGTGCAGAGACGACTTTGAACGGTATTCATTGGAAATCATGGGGTACGACTTGTCGTGCAACTCTGCAGTCCCAAGTCACAGAACAAGTTGCACAAGTGTGAAAGGGGCCTGAGACTGGAGAATGCAAAATCTGGTGCCGTTCTGCATAGAAACCAATCAACTTCCAGGCGTTTTGTCAAAGTCTAACTGAATAAGTTGACTGACTAGAAGCGGATTGGCTACCATGAACAGCTGCACCAGATTTTGAACTCTCCAATTTTAGCAAATCAGCCCCTTTGTGTTTACATTTCTATTTGGCAACAAGCAAAATTCAAACTGGAAACTTCCTTATATAACAATAGTAGATCAAGATAAGAAATGAGCACTATTTATTTCAGGTACTTATATAGCGCCGCCAATTTACGCAGCGCTTTACGTATACATTGTACATTCATATCGCACTATTTACAAAGTTGACTACATTTCTGCTCTTGCTGCTTTACACTGGTGATAAATTTATTTTAATTTGTATTTATTTTTTCATTATAGGGATCCAATGAAGTAAATAAAGCACTTCTACACAAGATAAATAATGAGAAGAAAATCCATATCGTGCCATGCTGCTTAGAAGACAAGTTTATTTTACGTTTTGCTGTTTGTGCTCGAACTGTTGAATCTAAACACATTACATTTGCCTGGAAACATATTAAAGAACTGGCCACTGAAATCCTAATGGAAAAGGGAGAACAAAAGTAATATAATGTGAAAGGAGAGAATCCACTTTTTCTACCCCCCCCCCCCCCCTTTTGACCTAGTTTATTCACTTTTAGACTTCATTCTTGCATACAGAACCAGTCCACTTCTTTGATTTTTTTGGTGAGTTGCTTAACTGAAGGCACAGGATTTTCCCCAGAATTTAGTAAATGTGGTGAAATTTCATTTTGCAAAATATACCCAATCATGTGTATAGAAAATAAAAAAAAACTGTATTTTTGTTTGCACATGATTGGATTGTGGAACTAAGTAGAGCTTCACCTCATTCACTAAGCTCTGGGTAAAATCCCTTAGCAAAGTGAACAGTCTCTTTGCCTTTAGTAATTCAACCCTTTGATCTCCTAGAAAACAAATGCCATTCTGCAAGACAGATCAGTTGAAAAAGAACCTAGATCACATGCAGATGAAAACAATCAGCTACTATCACAGAGACAAAGAACCGAATGTACAGGATCTCTACTTTCAGAAAATTTATAAAATTTTGAGGGTTTAAAGTAAACTCCAGGTCTAAAATGTGCATTTTAACCAGTTCCCGCCCAGCCTATAGCGATTTGATTGCCCAGCAAGACTTTTGTCGTTCTTGATGGACTTCATATGTGCTGCGGGTGTGATCTGTTACTGGCTGTGCCCACTGGACACAGACGATGACTGATCAGTGTCCTGTCCCACTGCTGGTACCACGTGAGTGCTGTGACCAATCACAGAAGTTAACAAGACAATTGTAAACCATGAATAGCTTCCATTCATGCCATTCATTGTTACAATTGTGTTGTTAGCTGTGATTGGTCACAGTGATCACGTGGTACAGACAGGGCCAATCCAAGTCCATCTGTACTATGTGATTAGCTGTGGCCAATCACAGCTAATCACAATTAAACAAACTGAATGAATTGATTCAATTAGGTAAGATGTTTGCTTATAGCAATGAAATTCACTGCTATAAGCAATCATAATGTTTAAAAATTAAAAAAAATCCTGATCACTTATCCAGAATAGTAGTGTTACTATGAAAAACACTAGATTACTCTGATCACAGTGTGTTAAAAAAAAGAAAAAAGTGTAATAAAAATAAACAAATTATATATATGTGTGTGTGTGTGTGTGTGTGTGTGTGTGTGTTTTGTTTTTGTTTTTTTTATTCATACTGTCACCAGTCAATGTCCTTGATCACCACCACACCAGTTATATGCTGTACTGCACTAGCAACAGTGTGTAAAATTAAAAAAAAATGTGAAAACAATTCTTACATTTCTTTATTTTCCCAAAAATATGACAAGAAAAAACAACTTTAAAAAACTCACCATGCCTCCTATTAAATACTGTCTACTTTCCAAAAATGGGTAATTTGGGGGATATCTATACTGTTCTGACATTTTTGGGCCTCAAGAAATGAGATAAGCAGCAATTTTCAGATATAGAGTATATACCATAGATTGTGAACTCTAGAACTTTCCTACAAACTAAATAACATACACTGATTTGGGTTATTTCACCAAAAATGTAGCAGAATACATTTCGGCCTAAATTTTTAAAGAACAATTATTTATTTGCAAAATTTTATAACAGAAACAAAGAAAAACGCTTTTTATTTTTTCCCCCAAAATTTTCTGTCTTTTTTCTTTACTTTAGCCATGAATAAAAAAAACCCAGCAATGATTAAACACCACCAAAAGAAAGCTGTATTTATGTGAACAAAATGCTAAAAAATTTTGTTTGGGGTACAGTGTCGCATGGCTGCACAATTGTCATTTAGAGTGTGACAGGGCTGAAAGCTGAAAATTGGCCTGGGAAGGAAGGGGGTTAAAAGTGCCCAGTATTGAAGTGGTTAACATATCTGCAAAAAATTAAAAAAGTGACTCTGGCAGCAAAACAGTTGATAAATAATATGCTCAGAATTCTTAATATAGGTGGACAAATGTAGAAATAAAGTGGATTTTTTATTTTATTATTATTATTTTAAAACTGTACTATCTTCTTAGTGATCTTATGCTCAGGAATCACACTGGTTGGTTCTTGATATTTCCTCTTCCAAGGAATAGAATGACATGGCAGCGTGTAAAAATGCTGCAGATAGATTGCTTCTCTAATAAAGGGCATAGCATTCTACAGACTATTGGTGGGGGACAGATTTTTTTAAGGGGGGAAGCTGGAATTATTTTAAAAACATAAAGTATGACTTTGCACATTTATTTTTGATGCACTCTGAATTGATTTACATAATTTGGTAGGAAGGTTTTAACTAAGTTTTATTGGTTCTTCTGTACAGGGCATTGTGCAAGGAAATGTTAATTTACATTGTAGATGCAAAAGGGTTTTAAAGGCTAAGTTCACCTTTTGATTAAAACAGCCAACGCAGTTAAAATGCACTGTGCCATTTTGTAAAATATAATTTAATGTGCTTGGCATACCTGAAGGCCCCTGCTGGCACCATCGCAACCTGCCAGATTTGCTCCAATATTGCTTGCATTCTCTTTCTCCTGAAAAGTTCTGTAAGACCGCGAAAGTGGGCACTTGTTCCCATAGTCACAGTAGCGCTCTTCTTTTGTCCAAAACCCGTGATGTACCCCATGTGCAGTGCACTCCTTTTATCTCTATCCCAGCAACAGAGAGCTGTGAACAAGCACCCAACATCTGTAGTGCCCTTGGAAGGTATCCAAGGTGACTGAAAAAAAAAAAAAAGAAAAACTACGAGATTGGGACTGTGGAAAATACAGATTGTAACTGCTATGCTTTTTTTTTATTAAATACAGTCCATCCACAAAACCAAAAATACAGTAAAAAAAATGACGCAAAATCCTTTTTTTTTTTTTTAAAGGTCTGGCTAATAAATTTCAAGTAGCACACTGAAAAAAAAGATATCTTTTTAACATATACAGTATTTTAATGGAGATATATATATATATACTTTTTTGTTGACCAAGATAATGTTATTGAAATGATGATCACATGAAATAAATGTCAAGATGTGATGTAAAACAAAGTGTGTTGTCTTCATAGTGATCAGATAAAATGCTGTATACCAATAAAAATAAACAAACTAACATAATGTCAATGCTGTTCCTGGAACCTTCCATGAAGACACCTTTAAATGAGAGATGATCCCACCTACCTAATAGAACAAGAAGTAGCACGTTTGAATAATACTACCCAACGCTCAATTTTTTTATTTTACAAAGTTTTTGTTTGGTGTAAAGCAAACATATACCGTATATAATACTGGATTGCAGTAGGCATAGTAACACAGGATCAGAGATGTTGTAAATAATACCAGGTTATAACTGTGACCAGATTTAGGTATACAGCGAGTATAGAAAATCACCCCACATTTTGTTGCTTGGCAGCCTGAAATGCAGACAAACACAGTTTTGTGTTATCCAGTTGTATTTACTTATAATATCCAAGTGAAAGATATAACACCAACATGTCTCTCCGGGGATCAGGAAGGAATTTTTTTCCCCTGCTGTAGCAAATTGGATCATGCTTTGCTGGGTTTTTCGCCTTCCTCTGGATCATCTGCAGGTATAGGATTGTTTATATGGGATTGTATGGTTGGGTTTTCAATACTGGTGTTTTTTTTTTTTTTGTTGGTTGAACCAGATGGACTTGTGTCTTTTTTCAACCTGACTAACTATGTAACTATGTAAGTATGTAACTATGTCAGAAAAAATTCAAAAACTGAATCACTGATTTGGAAAAGGGATCACCCCCTTGTGTCAGTCTTTTGTTGAATCACTTTTTTTAATCACTTTTTGCACTTTTTTTCGGTGGATCGATCCCCGCTGAGCAAAACAGAGTCTGCCGGGTGTGAGAGAACCCTAAAATAACAGCTCCACTCTGTAGTCTTAGCTCTGGGAGATGCTGAGACCAAAGCTATCCATTGTAAACTCAGAAGGAATATACAACGGGGAGCAGGAGCAGAGGGTGAGAGCGGAATAGATTAACACTACATTCTGGCTGCAAAACTGGTTGTGAGGGCCACATAACAAGGCCTGGTGGGCTGAAATCGACCCGTGGGCCTTGTGTTTAAAATACGTGACTTCGAGAAATGTGCTGTGAATTGGCAGGAGGACCTGTGCTTTTTGATACACCAAGACTTCCCTCCTTATGAACACAAGGGTTGTTCCCTCAGCATAGACACCATTCGCAGAGTAGGCAGGTCTATGCTATGATGGTGGATGGAAGGAGTCCCTCATTCTGGTGGCAAGGTCCATGATGCTGCTAATGTATGTGGATATACAATATACCCTATGAATTACCTACCTCATGCATACAGTGGTTTAAATTGAGACCCCATCAATGTTGATGTAGTATGACATGAGGAATGTGTCCTTTATCTGTATTCTGGGGTCCCATGATAATACTTAAACGATATTGAACGGGAATGCCTTCCTAATCTGCATGGCCGCAGTTGCTTTAGTGTACATCACCTTTGTATGTCCATCCGTGTTGACTTGCTCATCAGCGCATGTGTCCGTCCAGGTCTCTGTCGCAGTTGGAAATATCGTTCTGCCTTGGTCTCTCTGGCCCTGAGGAAGCCCTGTTGTGAAACGCGTCGGCTTGCTGGGGACCCTAGACCGTCCTACATTGAGACCGTAACATCTTTTGAGATACACTGTATCAGCATTCCCTCACAAAAGTGAGTACATCCCTCACATTTTTGTAAATATTTTGCTATATCTTTTCATGTGACAACACTGAAGAAATTACACTTTTCTACAATGTAAAGTAGTGATTGTACAGCTTGTATAACAGTGTAAATTTGCTGTCCCCTCAAAATAACTTAACACAAAGCCAATAATGTCTTAACCGCTGGAAACAAAAGTGAGTACATCCCTAAGTGAAAATGTCCAAAGTGTCAATATTCTCTGTGGCCACCATCAGTGCCGGGACAAGGTCATCCAGCGCTCAGGGCAAGAATGCCAAACTGTGCCCCCCCTTCTCTTAGGGGTTAGGGTCAAGGCCAGGTACAAACCAGAGGCCCATGATGCAGCGACTCGGGCCCCCTCCCACTCTCCTTCTTCCTGTCCTCCATTCCAGGCTGAAGCTCTGCTCCAGATACTCTCTACTCACCGGCTGAATCCAGGGTTCCCAACCTGGCCAGCAGGGGGCGGTTGGGGGGGAGCTGGGACAGCTTGGTTGAAGCTGGCCAGAGGAGGAGAGTCTTCAGTGGGGCATGGAACCGACCTCTGCTCAGACACAGTTTACACCATCCATGCTGGGGGGGGGGGGGGAGGCCTGAGCTCTGTCCCGCACTCAGTAGGTCAGCGGCGGGGACTTTTTACTTCTCTCCACCAGGAATTCTTTAGGCATGTCTGTGGCAGAAGTGATGTAGCCTTTCTACAGGACGTTTGCCCCCCTGCCCCCTGGCCCAGTCCTCCCCTGGTCTAGGCGCCCCCCCATCCCTGCAATAAACCATTGCGCCCAGGGTAACCATCCCCCCTGCCCGCCCCTTGTCCCAGCCCTGGCCACCATTATTTTCCAGCACTGCCTTAACCGTCTTGGGTATGGTGTTCACCAGAGCTTCACAGGTTGCCACTGGAGTCCTCTTCCACTCCTCCATGACAACATCACCGAGCTGGTGGATGTTAGAGACCTTGGGCTCCTCTGCCTTCCTTTTGAGGATGCCCCACAGATGCTCTATAAAGTTTAGGTCTGGAGACATGCTTGGCCAGTCCATCACTTTTACCCTCAGCTTCTTTAGCAAGGCAGTGGTCATCTTGGAGGTGTGTTTGGGGTCGTTATCATGTTGGAATACTGCCCTGCGGCCCAGTCTCTGAAGATAGGGGATCATGCTCTGCTTCAGTATGCCACAGTATATGTTGGCATTCATGGGTTCCTCAATGAACTGTAGCTTCCCAGTGCCAGCAGCACTCATGCAGCCCCAGACCATGACACTCCCACCACCATGCTTGACTGTAGGCAAGACACACTTGTCTTTGTACTGCTCACCTGGTTGCCGCCACACATGTCTGACACCATATGAACCAAATAAGTTTATCTTGGTCTCATCAGACCACAGGACATGGTTCCAGTAATCCATGTCTTTAGTCTGCTCGTCTTCAGCAAACTGTTTGCAGGCTTTCTTGTGCATCATCTTTAGAAGAGGATTTCTTCTGGGACAACAGTCATGCAGACCAATTTGATGCAGTGTGTGGCGTATGGTCTGAGCACTGACAGGCTGACCCCCAACCCCTGTAACCTCTGCAGCAATGTTTGCAGCACTCAGATGTCTATTTCCCAAAGACAACCTCTGGATATGACGCTGAGCACATGCACTTAACTTCTTTGGTCGACCATGGCGAGGCCTTTTCTGAGTGGATCCTGTCCTGTTAAACCGCTGTATGGTTTTGGCAACCATGCTGCAGCTCAGTTTCAGGGTCTTGGCAATCTTCTTATAGCCTATGCCATCTTTATGTAGAGCAATAATTGTTTTTTTCAGATCCTCAGAGAGTTATTTGTCATGAGGTGCCATGTTAAGTTTCCAGTGACCAGTATGAGAGAGTGAGAGCGATAACACCAAGTTTAATACACCTGCTCCCCATTCACACCTGAGACATTGTAACACTAATGAGTCACATGACACCAGGGAGGGAAAATTGCTAATTGGGCCCAATTTGGACATTTTCATTAGAGGTGTACTAACTTTTGTTGCCAGACAATAATGGCTGTGTGTTGAGTTATTTTGAAGGAGACAGCAAATGTACACTGTTATACAAGCTGTACACTCACTATTTTACATTGTAGCAAAGTGTAATTTTTTCAGTGTTGTCACATGAAAAGATATAATAAAATATTTACAAACATGTGAGGGGTGTACTCACTTTTATGAGATACTGTATCTCCTAAACGTGCACCGTTTAGCAGATATTTACTGTACATGTAGCCGCTGACATCACCGGCGCATGCGCTCTAAAGGAATGGCCACCCGGGCCATTCCTTTAGAGTCCTGTGCCGTAAACAGTGGCTCCCACGCGCATGTGTGGGAGTGACGTAATCGCGGCTCTGGGCACTCACACAGCCGGAGTCCGGGAAACCGGAAGGAAGATGAGTGAAGATGGAAGCCCTGTCATTGCTGGAAGCGCTTCATACTAAGGTATGTTTTAGCATAATATATCTTTGCCCTGCAGGTTAACAAAAATAAAAAAATTGCCAGCGGTTTACTACCACAAGGAAAAATACATATTTATTATTTTTTTTTTGCAATGGTAAGTAAGTAGCTCATGAACAGGACTCAGGAGGGTAAGAAATGAGAACGTGCAGGCACATACATGAAATTTTACTCTCACAGTGACACTGACAGCAGTACAGATGGTGATGACACCTCACAGACACGTCCCCTCCTGAGTCACAGTGACAGTCCCTGTCCACACCAGGTAGTCCTTCAGTCCAAACAGCACTGGCGATTTTGGCTCTGAGGAAGAGGGTCCTCCCTCGAAACGCGAGGATGCCATTACGCTATCTAGCAGTAGAGAAGTGTCCTGGAAGCGAGCGGTGCCCATTTCCTATATGCTTGTTCATATCCTACGTTTGTGAGTATATTGTACGCTACCCTTCTTTGATTTTAAAAAACTTTTAAGTGGTAATGCACAAGGTCAGTGCGCCCTTCTCTTGTTGTTTTCTTATAGTGCCTTTTGGATACCCTTGGTCCTGAGGGGGGCAGCAAGACCACTTCATTTGTGTCATAAAACCGCCTAGAACATTAACATTCCCGCATATCACTCGAGCGCAGGAGAGATATTGTTATTTTTGGAAATCAAACAGCACTGACAGTCCTGCTCCCGGCTTGCCTTGCCCCTGTCCCGCAGCCCCACACACAAGGCTCAGGCAACTCGACTCGGCTCCCTTGCACCATGACACCAGGCACTGCCTCTGCCAGACCCACCGTTCGAACAGACTGTAGCAGGCACTTAGCTGGTCTTGGCATACACCAGGGCTCGACAAACCCCAGGCACCAGGTCCCATTGGCGACTAGAATTAGTGACCTGGCGCCTGGGGTGCCCTGCAGGAGGTGTCCTGTCCCTTTTGTGCCCCTCCCACCTCCTCCCCGAGTGCACGGACTACCGCGCCGTCCGAAAATTGAGGCCCCAGCTTTTCGGCCTTCTTCTGTGAGATGAGAGAGGCTTCTAACGGGGAAATGGCACCCTCTTGTGGTGGCCAGGAGTTTCACAAGCAGTCACTAATGACTGTTTCCACTGCCTGTCCATCTCCTTCCCAAGAGGAGATGAGAGGGAAGTTTTTGCAGGCTTCATCTCCCTGTCCACTTACCTTTGCTTAAAGGTAAGTGGACAGGGAGTGTGGTTATTTTTATTTATTTTTTAAATTATTTAAAAAATAATAATAATTGAAATATATATATATATATATATATATATATATATATATATATATATATATATATATATCATCTCCCTGCCATGCCACAGCCACACAGCCGAAGGCCCCTTTCACACAGGCTGTCTGGTCAGTTTCTCGGCAGACCCGATCGGACCCTTCAGTCTCCTCTATGGAGCGGTAATCTGCCGCCATCTGATCCTGTCCGCCAAAAACAGACGGATGGTGGTTCTATTTTCTATCCATCCCGTGGATCGAATCAGATGGAAACAGACGGTCTGTTTCCATCCGATTGCCCTATAGAGGAGAGCGGGGTTCTAGTCGTATTTATGTGTAAATTTAATATCAGTTTTTTTTTTTAAATAAAGCTTGGTTGTTAGTTTAAAAAAAAAAAAAAACTGGCTCCTAACTTTTTTTAGCTGGCTCCTAGATTTCAGGCAAATTTGTCAAGCCCTGGCATACGCAGTTCTGATCCGAGTGTCACGGCCATTTTTTTTACTGCTAACCTTTTCCTGTCACTGGCATGAAAAATGTGCCCATTTATACTGGCAGTTGGCAACACTCCTGCCAATCCTGCCTGCTTGTCGTTGACCTTCCTCCACACCTCTGATATGAAATGTCCCACAGCCACTAAATAAATAATGTAATGAATGGAGCATGGAACACGCCTGTTTCTGCCCAATGTACTAGTTCTAGATTAAAGCCCTTTAGTACACTCAGGTAATCTGCGGAAAATACACTAAATACTTTGCTGATTCAATCTATAGAGACGCAAACAAATGTATGTTTACATATGGTTTTTATGGACCACACAAAAATGGCCGCTAACTCGTCAACGCCGCACACTGTTAATTCACACAGAGAGTCTTCTCACGTGATCAAAAGACATTGCCAGCAGCCGAGACTTCAGCCGCTAGAGCGGGATTTTGTGTCTCCGGTACGGGAAGAGAGAGCGGCGCGTGGATTACGTTGTCGGCAGATGAATACTCCGCGGGAAATAATACCGAGGTTGTGTCTGAGGGGAAAGCTGCTGAGATTCAGCGGTAAGTGAGAGGATGGGAATGTATTGAACGTTCGTCTAGCTTTGCTGTGGAATGGCACTACTGTATGCAGCATGAATTCTGCTATAAGTACTCTCTTTATTTTGCAGCAGACTGATGATGATATGCCATCCTTTCACTCTGACACTCCAGGTAAGGCAGGCCATAAATAAATCATTTTCTTTTGTTCAATCAGTGAGAGTAGAGCGGTAGGAAAGTCCGCTTTGTGATTCTTACCTACAGGTAGGCATATAATAAAGCTTACCTTCCTTTAGGTAAAATGAATATCTCCTAAACCTGCACCATTTAGGAGATTTTCACACTGGATGCAGCCGGTGACTTGACCGGAGCATGCTCTCTGATGGCATACCGTGCTTGACCTTCCGAGCACCATGCCATAACTGAGGGAGTGACGCCATTGCGGTATTGGTCACTCAAACAACCGGAGTCTGTGAACCCAGAAGGAAGACCGGGAGAAGATGGAAGCCCTCTCAGCGGTGACAGCGCCGCTGGAGGGCTTTGCTTTAAGATAAGTATTTCATGCGATGCATACTAGCACATTATGCTATTATTTTGCAAAGGAAAGTTGTTGTTTTTTTTATTTTTTTTGCAGCGGTTTACTAACACTTTAAACAAAGGAAAATTAAAGCGGAGTTCCACCCTGGGAATACTTTTTTTTAATAAAAATACCCCCGGGACAGTCAGGGCTAGTACATTCCACAATGGATAGCCTCTGAACTGTCCCGAGTTGCACTTACCTTTTAGGAGAAATACTTACCTTGAAAAAGTTTTGTCCAGCGCTGCCATCTCAGGTGTGGGCAGCTTGAAGCCAGCGCGATCCTCTTCTGCGTCCTCTTCCGTCTTCTTCGGTCCCACGATGCATTGCACCAGCCCCGTCGTCACTTCCGGTGCGCGCGCGTCATCCCTCCACAGCTTCTGGGCATGCCCAGAAGCTGTTTAGAAGGGAATGACACGCGCCCCCCGGAAACTGACATCGGGGCCGGTGCAGGCGCATTGATTCCTGGGAGCGATGACGTTCAGCTCCCAGGAATCATTGCAAAAGCCAGGAAGTGACGAATCGCCGTGGCCGCTGAGGGGAGGAAGAAGGAAGTAAGGTAAGTATATTTTCTCTACAAGGTAAGTAAAAAAAAAAAAAAAAAAATTGCGATTATCCATTTGTTTTTCAGGTGACCCGGAGCGAGAAGATGGAGGTAAGTATAAATTTAGGGTGGAACTCCACTTTAATAAATTCCTCCGTGCGCACACTCAGTGTTGGATGAGGGAATCCATTCCGCTGAGCTATTGTGTTCTGAGGGAGAGATTTCCCTGTTGTCATAATACACTGATCACCACTGTCGGCTATATCCAACGACACTCATTTTCCAGCAAGCTGCTTGTACAGAAGTTGATTGATCGACTTCTGTATAACCTGCCTGCCCATAGATGGATCAAAATTTGGCAGGTCCCTGCTGCACTGAATTTCAACCCATCTATGGCGTAATACAGGGGTGTCCAAACTTTCTAAAGAAAGTGCCACTTTACTGTACTTCAAACATTAGAGGAGCCGAACTGTGGTCAGTGGGAGAAGAAGTCTGTGGCCAAACTGTGCTCAGTGGGAGGAACGGCGCCCCCATCACTGGCGTCAGTGGGAGGAACGGCGCCCCCATCACTGGCGTCAGTGGGAGGAACGGCGCCCCCATCACTGGCGTCAGTGGGAGGAACGGCGCCCCCCATCACTGGCGTCAGTGGGAGGAACGGCGCCCCCCATCACTGGCGTCAGTGGGAGGAACGGCGCCCCCCATCACTGGCGTCAGTGGGAGGAACGGCGCCCCCCATCACTGGCGTCAGTGGGAGGAACGGCGCCCCCCATCACTGGCGTCAGTGGGAGGAACGGCGCCCCCCATCACTGGTATCTGAGGGAGGCGTAATATTCCATCGTTGGTATCAGAGGGAGGATCAGTGCCCCATCGTTGGTGCCAGTAAAAGGACTAGTGCCCATTGTTGGTGTCAGTAGCAGGAACTGTGCCCCACTGTTGCTGACAGTGGGGGGGGGATAATGCCCCAAGTGCTGGATAAAAGCAAGCAAAGGGCCGCATCCAGCCCCTGTGCCACAGTTTGTAGACCACTGGTCTAGAGGATAAAAAAAAGGAGTTTTACTTACCTGACATTCCACTCCCCTGGCAATGACGCTCTACCGTACTTTTTCAAGGGACTGTTCTTGTCATCCACACATCCAAAGTAAGGGCTATGGTGCCTGCATTGGTCTTTTCAGCAGCAGTACAAGTGGCAGGCTTCGTCTTATTGGCTGAGGTGGAGATCACCTCTCCACCTTGGCCATTCAAAAGAAGCCCCATAGTTGTTACTGTGTCCTGTAGTGAGAGGGGGTCCAACAGATGAAACCCCAGGTTGTGGTGGGTGATGCAGGCATCTGATACTACCAAAAGTGTTGAATGTGGAAGGCTCTGCTGGAGTCTGTATAATGGTTTTCTAGAATGCTGTGCTTCTGTTGTGAAAAAGCAGGCTTTGGGAATATTTAAGGTGTATAACACTGGTCCTGGGTAATACAAATATGTGGTCTTTTGTGAAGGAGTATTGCATGTTTGGTGCACACAAACCTAGTGTGGTTGCATTGCTTTGCAGTTATTGTTGGTAAGCAGAGATTAGCATTTTAGCTTTATAAAATACATAAATGTACAGTATGTAGTGTTAATATGTTGACCCAGCATGCTAAAGTAGCAATCAGAAACCTATCATTAAATATTGTTTTACTGACTTCATTAGATTTGTCTTGAGAAAATATTGGAGGCACATTAATGAACAGAATTACCAGCACGTATGGAGCACCCACATTCCAGGTAAGTTAGGATCACATAGGTTATGGGTTTGCCGGAGCACCATCCATTTCTTGTATATAGCATGCTTGTGTTGCAGACTTATCTAGACATGCAGAGAACCTTGTTTGGGTCCACCTGAAAAACCGAGAGGCGGATCTGAACTGAATGGCTGTTTGAACCCTTAGGTGACTTGACTTTGTTTCTAAAAGCCAAACAGATGTGTACAATTAAATCCACTTAAGCAATTATTAGAGTTTGTAAAATGAGGTTGCAGCACTCAAATAATGATTTAAAGAAAGTGACAAATAATCCAAAAAACTGATGTGAAAAGAGGGTGTGTATGACAATTCAGTCTGTAACAACATATAAAGTCATTTAAATAAATCCACAGATGTGTGCTGATATTCAGTGCCAATGAAATTAAAACAGACACTCTTCCATCAGTGATCCTTCACCAAGATAAGAATGCGCACTCACCAGACCGATATGCTGCCTGGTTAGGACAGCAAATGCGTTTTTAATGTAGTATCGGGTCTTGAGTAAAGCCAGATATAAGGGGATTCACACTAGAGGATATCTCCTTCTTCAATACTCCAACAGGACAGGTGCACAAATCAGCAGACATAGGAGAGAGAAAATCTTCTCATGGTGTAGTATTTATTTTAAATAAAGTATAACAGGCAACTCTAAAAGCTGAATAAAACATCCAATACTGATCCATAAAATGCAGACGTCAATGAAAGCACTTACATAAAGAGCCACCAGACTCGACGTAGTACTGGTGGCTATGGACCTCTGGCATGCAGCACTGCTCTACGGGCCGTTTCACGTTAATACGCTTCCTCAGGAGCAACCCTGATCCTCCGTTTCTGGGGTGCCCGTGGCACTCCTCTTCATTGAGTGCCCCAAGGTGAACTGTTTTCCATGGGGGCGGGCGTGCTCACGAGTCCCGCTGCTGCGTCCATTGACACAGACAGCTGGACTCGGCCCCACCTCCCGCGTCACTGGATCTGATTGACAGCAGCGGGAGCCAAATGGCTCCTGCTGCTATAAATCTATCCAGTGAGGACCCAAGACAGCGGCTGGAGCCACTGGGCTTGTGCTCATCGCTGCAACGTTCAGGTAAGAATAACTGGAGGTCTGGGGGACAGCTGCAACCAAGACGATTTTTCACCCTAATGCATAGAATGCATTAGGGTGAAAAACATTGAGACTTTACAACTCTTTTTTTTTTTTTTTTTTTAAAGCAAAACATAACTGTATTAATGGTCATGTTCTTTACATTCTCTAATTTGTGGTATTTTTTTTTTTTTTCATACATTTCAGCAGTCCCGGGAAAACCGGTGTCTTCAACATAGATTCGGGTAGGTAATTTCAACCTACAATAATTCAAATTCCTGTGGTATATGTTGACTTTATCTAAATTTTTTATGAAGGAAAAAGCTAAGCATATGACAAATGCAGTGGTAATGGATTGTATGTAAATACAACTAGCGATGCTGCAGGCAGTAGTTTATAAGATGTTCTCTATTAACCACTTGCCGACCGCCGCCCGACTATATACGGCGGCGGTCAGCCCCTCCCAGGCAAAGTGACGTACCGGTACGTCACTAGCCTGGGAGCCAATAGGGGGCGAGCATGCGCCGCCGGAGGCGCGCTCCCGCCCCTGCTCGTTCCCTAAGAAGCCCGCGCGTGTGACCGGCGGATCCGATGTCCGCCGGTCACTCGCGATCGTCGGGTGGAGAGGGAGAAAGGCAGGCGGCTAATGTAAACACAGCCGCCTGTCATTCTCCCCTGTGTAAAAGCACAGATCATAATGTCCTGCTATGTAGGACCGTTGATCTGTGCTGTTACACACACAGCCACATTCAATCAGTTAGAAGCACGCCCCTAGGGACACACTTAACCCCTCCCTCTCCGATAAAGTTAACCCCTTCCCTCCCAGTGTCATTTTTACAGTAACAGTGCATATGTATAGCACTGATTACTGTAGTAATGTCACTGGTACCCCCAAAAGTGTAAAAATGTCAGGGTCCGATCTGTCCGCCACAATGTCGCAGTCCTGAAAAAAAAATCGCAGATCGCCGCCATTGCTCGTTAAAAAAAAAACAATAAAAATGACAAAAATCTTTCCCTTAGTTAGTAAGGGGGTACTAGTGCAATTGTCCGTTAAATTCACGCAGTGCCGAATCGCAAAATAGGCCCTGGTCAGGAAGGGGGTAAAATCTTCCGGGGCTTAAGTGGTTAAGCCCCCTTTTGTAGGCAGAGACAAGTGAGCTAAAGGTAGGAACAAAATGAGAAGGTTAAGAAAGGAGATTAAAGACAGTATGTGTTGGGAATACTAAAGTGGTAGGGTATGGGGATTCAAATATTTTCAGGGCAGTGTGAGAGATTGTTAAATGGAAAGCTTCCTGTGATTTAAATACAGTTCATGTATGACTAGAAATTTGTAACTTAGTCCTTGTGCATATGTGCTTCAGCTTGTATAAAAGAAAGAGCTAGGCCGGGGAAACTGTTACATAGCATTTGATTGTGGCAGGGTTTAAAGTGATTTGAAAGGATTTTCTCCAATCATCTTCCAGGGCAGCACCTGAGAGATAGACTCCTCCCACCTGAAACAGGAAACACATCAGTCCACTTCAGTCATACCTTCTGCCTCAGTTTGTGTTTTTCCTCCGGATCCACACCTGTTTTTTTCCAGTTTCTATGCTAAGTTGCAGGAGACTTCCTGGCCAGCCTCCCATCCAGCTCAGTGAGCCTTGGGTAGTGCTGGTCAGGGGCAGCACATTGGGGCAAGCTAGCCCCAGCCTGAGGTTTCACCTCTACCCCCCCTTACACCAAACCTGGGGCCAGCGACAAGAGGCTGACCACAGGATACCAGAAGGTGACAGTGCAGGTATGTCTACCCACCTGCATGGGGACAGCTGGGGGCGGGGCTGGAGCTGGGCAGGAAGAAGTATAAGGTCCCTATGCAGGGATTCCTTTTCTGAGACTATCCATGTCAGATGCTTTACCACCCTGCAGATCCTGCCGGTCAGGACTGCTTCAAGGTAAGCCAGAGAACTATGGAGTCCCCTCTGTCTTTACCGCGCCACAAACAATTTTGCACTGTGGTGGATGGCAACTGCCTGTCTCATGGGGTCCTTTGTGTTTACAAACAAGAGAAAAAGGCAAAGACCAGCAGCAAGGGATGCGCCTCTTGAGGTCACAGGTTTTCTCCAGAATGGGGGAAAAAAACCCTATGCCAGAAATGCATCAACAAAATGGTGGCTAAAGAGACACAGGGAACCAGCAGCGTGCATTCCCTCCCTAAGCATGTGCTTCCCATGAGGGCAAATGGCAGCCAGCTGGGCCAAACATCTTTGCACAAAGTGCATAATCAAACCTGTGGCAACAAAATACCTGGGAGTCCTAAAAGGATAAAGCTGGATACACACTATACAATTGTCTTTAGATTTTTTTTTCCTTTAGACTTACCAAAACCATATAATATGAGGTCAAACCTAAACACTTTCAATATGTATGCAATCAGGCAGGCCCTTGCACTACATAATTGAAGGTAAATCTAAAGGAAATCAAACAACAAAAGTTGTATAGTGTGTACCCAGCTTTAAGCTGGGTACACACCATACAACTTTTGTTGGTAGATTTCCTTTAGATTTACCTTTTCTATGTATTGCACAGGGCCTGCCTCGTTGAATACAAATTGAAAGTGTCTGACCTCCTATTATATGGTTTTGGTAAGTCTAAAGGAAAAAATCTAAAGAAAATTGTATACTGTGTACAGGGCCTTATGCCCCGTACACATGTGCAGATTATCTGAAGACTTTTGTCTCCAGACTTACCAAAACCATATAATATGAGGTCAAACCTAAACACTTTCAATTTGTATGCAATCCGGCAGGCCCTTGCACTACATAGAAAAGGTAAATCTGAAGACAAAAGTCTTCAGATAATCTGCACGTGTGTACGGGGCATTAGTCTCCTCTGTAAAAGAAGTCATACCCCTTCCTCTTCCTTCAGTCTGGGGGCAATCAGGTCTTTGTGCTTGATTTTGGTGTGGATCCTGCAACATATTTGACTGGATCTTGGATAGTCCTCTATGCAAGGGCTGCATAGACAAACCTGTGCCTTATGACTGCTTGTTATCACAGGCAGGTGGTGCACTTCTGACTACTCTGGCCACATTTTCAGGCTCAGGATGTAAGCAGCTTTAATTTACTACTAGGCCTCACCAGGTAAATTTGGCCATGCATGTTCACTTATCTTGTGCAATTTTTCCTTTTGGATTTACCAAAGACCGTATGAAGTGGATATATTGGGGGCAGAATCTCTGGTGGCTGTAGTTCAACTTGATTTCCTTTGTTTCGTAAATTAACGTTTAATATGAAATTTGCATCTGTGACTGTGCATTTCTTAAACTATTGCTCCATCTATGCTGTGTTTTCTAATAGCCTTCTTTTAGAAGCAGTTTTTTTCCAAAAGTTTCCGTATGATGGTGCACTATACAGAACGCTTTTATCCTTGTGTGTTTTATATAATGACATGGGGGTTCAGTTGTTTCTACTACATCCCTTTTGACTATGTTCAGATGGTAGACAAAAATTGCCAAATAGGCCAGAAGGGGAAGAGGTGGGACATTGAGTGATGCCAAAAATCATGTAATCAATAAGAACAATGTTAAATAAATGTATTAACGTGAGTTAAAACATCCCCTTAATGTAGGATTCAAATGACAAATGGTTAAAACAACCACATAGGAAATCAAATTCAAGTAGCACATCAAAGCATGGGCCTGGCATTGTTAGTGCACAGCAGAGAACAGTCCCATTTTTTTTGTCCAAAGCCCCAATGCGTTTCAACTTATCCAAGTCTTCTTCAGGGGTATGCTGGACAGTAGGATAATACTGATATCTCTGTGTATGGAGACCAGTGCTCAGGCAAGACTCCTAGTCATACAAGTATGGGCTTTGTGGCCCTGTGGGAGCAAGGATACAGATGGAGCCCCAATCTAGCCCCTGTAGGTGGCACAGCTCCACCAATGACGCTGATTAGCACACACAGGTCTAGCATATATCCACCATGCAACTGCAAACAGCTGTTCCTGGTTGTGCCTGCTTTGGGGATCAGGCCTCTGGGCAGGAGCCTGATTGGGTTGTATCTGTCCATGTAAATGAATTGCCCAGGAGACCTAGTGCCTGAGGCTTCATCCAGAAGATAATCATATCCCACACATTCAGGCATTACCATACACTTTCAAAGAGTTAATGCAGGGTAGATGGTGCATAGGTGGGTGAGACGCAGTATCCAAAGCGACAGCCTGAGTGTGGAAAATCTGGCAGGAGCAGCAGGTAGATAGCAGCACTGGTATGCACAGCAAGAAGGCAGCTCACAGGAGATGGAGTCTTTTGTATTTGTTCTTATAAAGCCACAGTCCTTTTATTACTGCACTTAGAGTGGCACTCCTGTGTGTTTTTTTTTTTTTTATTACCAGACACTTTCTCTGGGCCTGACACTGATGGCTTATAGAACATGATTCTGGTCCTCTAGCTTCAGGGGAATATGGTTTATCACTTATCGCCTCAAAAGCTATTGTGTTTATGCAGACATCCCTCCAGTATAGATGGTCTTCAGGTTATGGCACTATATAAGAGGGTGTGCCTACGCTAAAGATGTGGAGCCACTACATAATATCAGTGTCTATGTTATATACGATGGTATATCCTGGGCCAGGGCGCAGAGGCAGCCAGGTCATTCACATGATAATCTGCAGTACATTTTATGTGTAGTGTTTTATGGGTGTTTCAGCCTATCGTTCATTATATGCTAAAACTCAGACCTTATACCTGGCTGGGCTTGTTATGGCACTATATTCAAATATAGTCGATATGTATCTTTTTCTATGGCCTCTGAGCAGAAGTGAATCATAAGGCCCTTTTCACTCTTGTGTGACTTGTCAGTTCAAACTCTATTTTCAGTGAGTACCATTTGTGTCTGTGCGGCTTCGGGTCGATCCCTGCACTGCTTTGGCCCGACCTTGGTGTGTTTTAAAGGCCTATAGACCTTAAGATTACACAGGCTTTACACAGTCCAGTAAAAATCGTGCAACTTTTTGGTCACACAAGGGCAGAAGGGACCTAGGCGGAACAAATCCCATCGATTTTTAGGTCTCTAAGGGGTTACATTCCTGGAATACCTGGATTTCTAGCTGTCACATATGCCTGTCGCATCAACCAGGCTGTAAAGCCATCAAGTGGCTGGCGCCGTGATTCACATCGTATATGCAGTCACCATGAGGGTTACAGATCAGACAGAAGCATCTTCCTTGGGAACATCGTGAATGCGTTAACCCAAAGCTGGGTTCCCCATCAATGTTATGCATTCCCCCCTACTGCCCTAATACCAAGGTTGGTACAAAAGGTCAAGGAAGAAAAGGCTACAGTGATACTTAATTGCACCCTATTGGCCTCATACCATGGTTCAGTCATTTGAAAAATCTCAGCATTCAGCCTCATCTAACACTTCCAGACATGCCGAACCTCCTGCACAAGGGCCAGTCAACAACCCGAACTGCAAGGTCATGAAACTATCGGCATGGTTCCAGGAAGGTTGAGGTTACAGAACAAAGGTCTGTCTAACAGGGTGATTGACACCATCTTAGCCAGCAGAAAACCTGCGACTAGAGCCATTTATGAAAAAGTGAGGGAAAAGTTTGTCTTCTGGTACGTGAACAAAGGAGACCCCAACAAGGGGGCTATTCCGGCGATCTTAGATTTTTCACAGGAAGGAGTGGACAGGGGCATTTCCCATAACACTTTGAAGGTTCAAGTGGCAGCCCTATCTTCCCACCTAGATATTAGGTGGAAGACACGCTCATAAGAAGATTCCTTCTCTCATTAAGAAAAACCACACTTATGAACAGGGCTCGACAAACCCCGGGCACCAGGTCGCATTGGCGACTAGAAATAGCGACCTGGCGCCTGGGGTGCGCCCACCCCCTCCCCGAGTGCGCGGACTACCGCACCATCCGATAATTGAGGCCGCGGCTTTTCGGCCTTCTTCGGTGAGAGACGCTTCCAACGGGGAACTGGTGCCCTCTTGTGGTGGCCGGGAGTTTGACAAGCAGTCACTAATGGCTCTGTTTCCCCTGCCTGTTCTCAATGCCTGCCCATCTCCTTCCCAAGAGGAGATGAGACGGAAGTTTTTGCAGGCTTCATCTCCCTGTCCACTTACCTTTGCTTAACCTCCCTGGCGGTATGATTATGTCAGGAATTACATGCCAAAAGCGGTACAATTGTTTTCATGGAAATTTGGCATTATGTATTATAGGCCTACAATTCTTAGTAATTACTGACTTAAACC
>NC_138772.1:220501082-220699753 GCF_965119305.1 Pelophylax lessonae
GAATTAGAGTCACCGGGTACCCGACTCTGTTTTTTTTTTTTTTTTTTATTGAAAAAAAAAAACAAAAACAAAACATGTTATTCTTACCTGCTCTGTACATCGGTTTTGCACAGAGCAGCCTGATCCTCCACTTCTCAGTTCCCCTGCCGGCGCTCTGGGGCCCTCCCCTTTGCCGAGTGCACCAATAGCAAGCTGCTTGTCTATAAGGCACAGAGGGCGTTTCTCAGCCCCGTCCCCTGCTCCTGCCCCACTGGCTGTGATTGACAGCAGCCGGAGCCAATGGCTCCTGCTGCTGCGTCTCCCTCAATCAGGAGGTAGAGACCTAGGAGAGCCTAGGGTCTCTTGCACATTGCAGGATCGAGATCGGGCTTAGATAAGTAGTGGGGGAGGGGGACTGAGGGGGGAGCTGCACACTGAAGTTTTTTACCTTCATGCGTAGACCTTCAGCCTTTTACGTTTTTATATGACCTTATTGAAGCCTTTACCATCGCCAAACTGGAGCTGAAGGCTTCAAGAACGCTTCTCAAAGCTTGATTAAAGTTTTACAAATACTCTACACCTTGGACATCTGTCCAAGGCCTCATTTGTCTCCTCAGCAGGGGTGTTGGAAAAAAGTGTAAGATTACTTGCATAGATGTTCGAACATCAGTATTCCTGGCTGAAAGGTCAGTTTTTTTTTGTTTTTTTTTGCGTGCATTACGCAAACGCACATACACAAGTAAAATAAATTCTATCACCCGGAATCTAATTCTAACCTATTCATATTAATATTTTATGTGCATATTTGCGTGTACGTGCATAAAATACTGACCGGTAATGCAGATTCATTTATTTTCTATTCTCATATGCAGCGTGTGTTTATGAACCAGTGAAAACGATAGACTGCATTTTAGACCAGGTTAAAAAAAAAATGCCTATATGCCTAAAAAACGTTGAAATTGAATTTAGTTTATGTATTGCAGTCTTTTCCTAAGAATAAAGATAGTAATTTAATTTCAAAATGTCCTAAAATTCCTGCTTTTAAAGGAAAAAGTTAATCATTTGGAACATGTAACACCTTCTACCCATATTTAGGGTGGAACATGTAACATGTTCCAGCAGTTCAGTCATTCCACTTCTTCCCAATGACGCCGGGCAGGCATCTACTCTGGGCGCCCACGGGCCACGTCATTCATTAACAGTCCTCTATGAAGCCTTTGCTGCTGTCAGCTTGTAGTTCTTAATGAACTACCACGGTACTGTTGAGCGCTGTGGTAGTTCATTGATTCTTCCTGTCAGTGTATCGACTTGCCCATTCGAGGTATGAGCAAGAAGATACACTGACAGGTCTGCAGGATTCCTGCATGACATCAGCAATCTGCTGATCACTGGTGCAGTGCTTTACAGCAGTGGTCCCCAAACTGCGGCTCTAGGGCTGGATGCGCCCCTTTGCTTGCCTTTTTATCCGGCCCTTGAGGCATTATTTCTGCCACTAACACCAACATTGGGGCACTATTCCTTCCACTGACACCAACTATGGGGCAAAATTCCTTCCACTTACCACACAAAAGTGGCACTATTCTTCCCTTTTGACATAAACTTTTTCTCTATTATCCCCTTCCCTACGGGCGCATTGTAAAATGACGCTGGCAGGAATGCTTCCTCCCTCGGAACACAGCCCATCCCCGATCAGTGTAAAGAGCCAATAAAAAAAAATGGCTCTTTACCATGTGACCATCAGTGTCCAATCACAGCTGGCCACATGCACTGTCCTTGTGCACGCCCCCAGGGGCACGCAGAGCGGCAATCGGGGATGGAGAGTGTCACTGACACATACCATCCCTGATCAGGGTAAAAAGCCAATGAAATTGGCTCTTTACCACGTGACCAGCTGTGTCCAATCACAGCCGGTCACAGAATGTCAACAAGCCACATTAACTAGCTGTTATCCTTACACACCAATCCTGTGTGAGGAGGAGATTGGGGTAATGGCTAGTTACCGCCTACAGTGCACACCAAAACACACTGATCCCCCCCCCCCCCCAATAAAAAGGACCTGTCACCAGCCCATTGGAATACCCGAGTACCTGTCTGCAGCCCGTGCCTCATAGATTATGTGTTGGGGTGTTTGTTTTCCAAAATGGGGACATTTTGTGGGAATTTCCATTGTCCTGGTGATCCAGGCCCTTCAAAAGTGTGATAGGTTGTAATGAAATTATATGTGTAATGTATGCTTCTAGAACGCTTGAAGGTGCTACTTGGATGGTGGGCCTCTGTATGTGGCCAGGCTGTGTAAAAGTCTCACACGTGTGTTATCGCCATACTCAGGAGTAGCAGAATGTATTTTGGGGTGTAGCAGAATGTATTTTGGGGTGTAATTTTTGCTATGTACATGCTAGGTGTTAGAAATGTCTTTAAAATTGAAAACTTTGTGTATAAAAAAGAAAAAAAGGTTCAATTTTCTTTCCACATTTTCCAAACACTTGTGGAGAAAAATGACATGTTCAAAAGACTCATAATGCCTCATAGAATATACGTTGGGTTGTTTTCTTTCCAAAATGGGGTCATTTTGTGGGTAATTCGATTGTCTTGGTGCTCCAGGGCCTTCAAAAGTGTGATAGGTCGTTAGGAAATTATATGTGTAATTTATGCTCCTAGAACACTTGACGGTGCTCCTTGCATGTTAGGCCTCTGTATGTGGCCAGGCTGTGTAAAAGTCCCACACATGTGGTATCACCACAGGAGTAGCAGAATGTATTTTGGGGTGTAATTGCAAGTATGCATATACTGTGTGTGGGAAATAACTTATGACAATATTTTGTGTAAAACAAAAAAAAAATTCTATTTTCCCAAGAATTGTGGGAAAAAAAATTACAACTTCAAAAAACTCACCATGCCTCTTACTAAATACCCTGGAATGTCTACTTTCCAAAACGGGGTAAATTTTACATGGGTTGAAAAAAGACACATCTGGCTCAACCAAAAAAAACAGAAAAGAAAACCCAACCATACAATCCCATATACACAATCCTACACCCGCAGTTGATCCAGAGGAAGGCGAAAACACCACAGCAAAGTATGATTCAATTTGCTACAGCAGGGGAAAAAATCCTGCCTGATCCCCCCCCCCCCCCCCCCGAAAGGCAATCTTATTACCTGAATCAACTTTACCTATAAATATTAGTACCCATTTATATTCTGTACACCCAGGAAAGAATCCAGGCCTTTTTTAACCACTTGCCGACCACTCACAGTAATACTACTGCGGCAGGTCGGCTCCCCTGGGTCCAGCGACGTAGACCTACGTGATCTCAGCGGCCCGCACGTGCCGCCGGAGGTTTGCTCCCGCTGTGTTTGGACACAGCGGGAGTCGGGCCAGAGGAGGAGAGGCGGCGATTGCATTCTTTTATCCCACTGGGCCCCCCTAAATTCTGAAGGACAGTAAAATGGCCTTTTCCTTAGAAAGTTTGGAGACCCCTGCTGCACAGGCTCCTACAACAAAAATAATAAATGGACTTTTTTTTTTTTTTTTCTTGCTAAAAACATTTTTTTTTCTTTGTAAAAAAAGTGAACTTATCCTTTTAGGAAAAGAAATAATTGTAAGTAATTCTTGGATTTGTGTCATTTTTTTTTAATAGTTTTCAATCCGCTCTCTGTCCTGTCACATACCAATCGGCTGTAAAAGGTTTTATATCACAGCCAGCACATATACCAGTGCCCTCATCGCAACCAGTGCAAGTGCCTGAATCGTAGCCAGTAGAATCAGCTGTGCCCTGATTGCAGCCAGAAGTGCATGCAGCACCTCGTTTGTGTGGAGTGCATGGAGGAAACTGTTTTATTTTTGTATTGAACGAAAAGAGAAACTAACCATGTATAGCCAGCTTAAGGTGCACATGGAAAGGCTTTGTACAACAAAAACAGCTAGCCAGCAAAAAAAAATAAAATAAAAATAACGATTATACTAACAATTTGTAGTAAAAACAGAGGACTAAGCTCTGTTTATCCGCAAATTGTTACACGGTGTCAAGGGTTCTTGATCTTGACTCTTTTTTTTTTTTTTTTTTTTTTTTTTTTTTTTTTTCCTTCCTCTCTCGTTCGCCTCTAGATGGCAGCACAGTACTACAGCATTGGGCAGCTTTGTCAGAAAGGCAAATTATTGTTGGATTCTTCTTGAAACAGTTTCTCTAAAGATTGGGTTCAGTATTTGATCAGTTTGTGTAAATTAACCCTTAGTAGCCTGTTGTGACTTTCAATTTGCACTCCAGAATCTTTTTACCCCATTGTTCTGATGTAGTGTGAGCTGGTATTACTTTGCACCTGTCCAGGGCAGCCATAAACAAAGCGAAAATTGATTCTGGAACAGATGGAGCATTGGGGCCTAATCTGTGTGTTTGCAGTGATGAACAAGCAAAAGACCTGTATACATATTTACTTCAGTACAATGATACCTCAGTCCAGTGTTTTCCCAGGGCAGGTGACCTATGAAGTCAGTTTTCCAAATCTCTGCAGCCTGCCTTGGATCTGGTGGAGTATTTTTGCAATAGCTTTTGTCATACTTCTCCATACACTGTTCAGTTTCCTATTAGTCTTTATCATGTCCATGGTTATGGCCAATCCTCTCTGCTGCACTCATTTATATCTTAAAGAAAAAGATCCATAAGCCACACATGAAGCAGACCCTTGTGCATGAAGTGAGATGAATGGCAGCCTCAGCCTTGACTCCAGCCAGGCCACGCCCCTGACACATTTTGCTCCACTCCTTGGATTAAGATCCCAGGGGTGGAGCAAAATGCCTTGGGGCATGGCCTGGCTGGTGTCCAGGCTGAGGCTGCCATTCATCTTCATGCACATTGATCTGCTTCATGATGTGCGGCTTCTGGCTCTTTTCCTTTGACATTGCTGCAGCTTGGAGCTAGGATGAGCTCCCTTTCCCTGCCTGCACTCGCAGTGGTCTAGTTGTTAATCATTCAATTAAGCATGACTATACAACATTTAACCACTTAACGGACCGCCAACCGTGTATTTACGTCGGTACTTTGACATTAAATAGGGTTATGGCAGCAGATAGCCTGGCATTTTTTTAAATGGCGGGCGGCCGGCTTTAACATAAAGGTGGTCCCAGCGGTGGATTCACTGCCGCTTCCCGGTCCTTTTCCCCTTTTACTGGAGCAATCAGTAGCTGGGAAAATGATCCGTTCCACTCTCCTCTTAGGCAGGAAGTTGAGTGAGAGCAAGATGGCCCCCCCACTCAACCCTTTGGAGGACCGGAGCGACGTCATACGTTGCTTCCTCCCAACAGCCTTAAAGAGCCCATTTTTCCATTTTTTTTTTTTTTTTTTTTTCATGATGGAAAAAAATGGGGCTTTTTTTTTTTTTGCTTTTTAGTGTGGATGTGAGATCTGAGGTCTTTTTGACCCCAGATCTTACATTAAAGAGGTCCTGTCCTGCTTATTTCTTTTACAAGGGATGTGTATATTCCTTGTAATAGGAATAAAAGTGATGTAAAAATAGATAAAATGGGTAAAAAAATAAAAAATAAAGCTCCCAGTCCCCGTTAGCTCGCACGAAGAAACAAACGCATATGCAAGTCGCGGCCACATATGTAAACAGTGTTTAAACCACATGTGAGGTATCGCTGCAATCGTTGGAGCGAGAGCAATAATTCGAGCCCTAGACCTTCTCTGTATCTCTGAACTGGTAACCTGTAGACCTTTTTTTAAAATGTCGCCTGTGGGGATTTTTAGGTACCAATGTTTGTCGCCTTTCCACGAGCGTTTGTAATTTTGAAGCATGACCTGTTTGGTATCTATTTACTCAGCATAACATTATCTTTCACATTCTAGAAAAAAATTGGGCTAACTTTACTGTTTTCCTATTTTTTAATTAAAAAAAGTGTATTTCTCTTACGTCCTCTGTTAGTCGCCGCCCACTCATACAGTCTTCACCAATGGGTATTGACCTCTTATCCACAGGAGCAAGCTAGGCATAAGACTTGTTAAAAACAAAGCAATTTACATAGACACACCTACAGGGGGCTGTCCCACTGGTCCAATACCCCCGGCTAGCCTCATTCCCAATTCAGTTTGTCTTCTGCCTAGATAGGAGTAAGATAGGCTTTCCCTGTGCTGGGGCTACATGTCTCAGCCTTTCTTCTGTTTTATTACTTTTATTTTCTGCAAAAGTGTTTTCTTTGCACTACTAGCTTTTTATTTGTTCTGCGCATAGTCAGATCTTCGGAAGACTACAGCGTTTGCGGAGCTGGGAATCGGACTGGTCGTCCTAGTTCTCCAGGTCAGAGGATCTTATGGAATCCCAGCCCGCCATCACGCGTTTAGCGGGCTATGCGTGCACCCTGGCCTAGCAAACGACCTGCCCCTGTCCTCATGGGCGAAAGCCTGCGAGGTGGCTACCTCGCTGGGATGCCTCAACATGCGGTTTTGACCGTGCGACCCATCCTATTTCAGCTGACGGCCCCCCCATGATCTGTTGTGGGGGCTTCCCGCGATATTGAGGCGCCCACGCCGTATGGAACGGTAAGTAACCTCTGTGTGGGGCCTCTGTTTGGGGATGACAGTCTGCATGTGTCTGTGCTCTCCCCACATGTCTGTGTCCGGGGCTCGCATCCCTCCCAGTCCCTGCGGTGGCTTCTAGGCGCAGGTATCGCCATGTGGGGGTTTGTGAGGGTTCCTTATCCCTGCCCGCTTTATTAGTGTGTTTTGGGGGTGCAAATGGAAAAGCACAAAAAGCCGCACAACCGGTTGAAGATGCAAAAAGTTAAAATCCAAATTTATTTTGCAGGCAAAAAGATAAAATCATCCAAGATGAAACCAAAAAAGTGACATGGGGGGGGGGGGGGAAGGGGAGCACGGCGGTTGACGCGCTTCACGGAGTCTTCCGCTTAGTCGTAACCATGTTTTGTTTTGGGGGTGCAGACATGGTGGTGCGGACCGCTGCGGTGCAAAAAAACGCGGGTCCGGCATTTTGGGTATGGGCAGCTGCTCTGGCCTCACTGTGTAGTGTTTTTGGCGCCTTCGGGCACCATCTTGTGTGTGGCAAGGTGTTCTTCTTCTTTGCACATGTTCGGCGGCCATTCGATTTGGTAGTTTAGAGCTCTAGAAAACCTTTTTGAAAGATTGTTAATGTAGGTAGATGATTCCTAAAAGTAGTTGCGCCAACATCCCTGGTATGTATACAAAGAAGTATTTGGTTCCTCAGGCCAGTGAGTGGGACTTTAAGGCAATAAAGAAAACGTATCAGCATAAAAGCGTTTTTAGATTTTATCGTAAAAGATACATGAATTACAACATGTTTGCTTCATAAATTATATAGTGCAGGGTGGGTGAGAGACCCATCCGTGATAGTGCAAGAAGGTAAAGAAGTGACACTTGTGAGTATTTGGTGACTTTAGAAACACAAAAATCCTGCCATCCGTCGGTATTGGATATTGCAGGTAGCGTCTCAATTTCCCACGCGTTTCGGCTTGCCTAAAGCGGCTATGCCTTTTTCAAGGTATCACCATATATTTTGTTTTTTGTATATACAGTTTCTCGGTCGTTGTTATTGGAACATGCCCCTCTTTTTCCCAAGGTAGTCACAAGATCCCCATAAAGGAAAGGAGTAATAGTGATGCAGGCAATGGTCCAGAGTAACTGGTTCCCTCATTCGGAGTCCCTGATGGAAGTGGTAACTGTCCCTCCTCTGTTGCAGGTCTCAGGGAAAAGCAGGGCGGTATCTCCTCTGCTTCAGTCTTGGGGGTATAAGGCCGTATCTTTGTCCAGTGGGGGTAGACCAAGTAAGATATACGGGACCGGTGCTTGTTGTTTCCTTCCAATCTCCAAGCTACAGGACTGTATCTTTGTCCTGCAGGGGGAGACCGTGTGCTGTACAGGGAGGCTGGTTGCGTCACCGTCGTCCGAGAGTGTTTCCTCTCCGGCATCCGGAGATGAATGGCCTGTTCGGCGGCCATTTACCCGGAGCCTCCCATTCAGATGCATTAGCAACCATTTTCCCTTAGCCCAGTTCCTGTTCAGCCTCTAGTGGGTGACATCACTTCCTTTACTGTATGCAGAGATCGTTTCCAGCAGCAAGGTAACACTTCTGGGGGCTCTTTTTGCTGGTGTTGGGGCTTATTCTTCTGTTTTCAGTGTTTTTCCCATCTCAGGGGGGTACCTTAGTGGGATTCCTATTGCGGTGCATTGCGGTGGGTCGCCGCGATCGCGTCTTAAAGGGCCAGCGCCATAGAATGTTTCTCATGGAGTCCCAGGATTGCATATTCCCCCCAGCCTTAGTGAATATTTCAGGTACTCCTGAATCTTCAGTTTCTCTTGCTGCTGCACTTGCGACTTTAGCGTCCAAGGTGGATTTATTGATGTCAGAGCGGGGTTCTAGAAATCTCTTTCTAGAACCCCGCTCTGACATCAATAGGATTTCATTATCCTCTGATTCTGAGTCTGATATGGTTGCCCTGGACAGTTTAACCCCTGAGGGGGGTCTCAGTCCTTTCATGCTGATGTGGAGGGGGAGGAGGAGAATTTCTTTTTCCTGATGCGGCTAAAGAACGCGCTGCTGTGTCTGCGCTTTTTTGCTTCTGTTGAAGAGACACTACATTTAGAGGAGCAGCCCAACCCACCGGGTAAGCAGTCTTCCTTTTGGGACTCGCAGAACCCGAACTGCGGCACAGGTGTTTCCTTGTCCCGCTGAGTTTCACGTGACGGTGAACGAACAATGGCGTAAATTTAATGCGCCCTCTTGTGGTACTAAAACTGTTTCAATTCCGTTGCCCTTTCACGTCTCCTACGTATTCGCGATGGACCGTGTCCCCTAAAGTGGCTCACACGGTGTCCAGGTTAAACAAGGCCACTCTCGTGCCCTCGAGGGATTCTCCAGTGTTCAGTGCTCAAACGCACTCTGGAGGCGACTACTGTGGAGATGGTGGAGCAGATGCGTCTGGCAGGTTTTTTGTACCTGTGTGACGCGGCCTTGGAGGAGGTTCCTCTAGCAGCTTGGCTGTCTGGTGTCACGATACTGCTCCATCGTTTAATGTGGCTGACAAGCTGGTCGGCTGACCAGACTCCAGGAAGACGGTGTCTGACATCCCTTATGAGGGGAATCGTCTTTTTGGGGATTCCCTGGACGAGTTGGTTAAAGGGGGCACGGGGGGCAGAAGCACTCTGCTGCCCAAGAACCCCAGGGGTAAGTTTTTCCGCTGTAAGCGGGCCCTTCCTTTAAACAAAATCAGGGGTCCTTTCGTGCCTTCAAGGCACAGGTCAAGGGGAAACCCTTTATGGGCCAGGGTGGTCAGAGGAAGCCCTGGGCGGGCAAGCTAAAATCCACCCATGCCGGCCCGGCGGGTCATACCGCCTCCACCTGCAGGGGCGCCCTCACCCATTACAGGGGTGGGGGGACATCTGCGCGGTTTCCTAGACCTTTGGCTGCTCCCGGTTCCTGACAGGTGGGTTCAGGAAATCATTTGATTGGGATACAAGATCGAATTCCTTTCGCGGCCAGCGGACAGATTCTTTCCCTCAAATCTTCATTTGACCCCGGATCGGTTACACAATCTTCATCGGGCAGTTCAGGATCTCCTCTCCCCAGGGGGTGATCGTCCCGGTGCCTCAACGGGACAGGTTTTCGGGGGTTTTACTCAAATCTGTTCACTGTGCCCAGTAAGGAGGGCAATGTACGTCCATTTCTGAACTTGAAAGCTCTGAACCACTTCGTGCGGGTTCAAAAGTTCTGCATGGAATCCCTCAGTTCGGTGGTGGCCTCCTTAAGTCCAGGAGATTTCCTGGCTTCCACAGACCTCGAGGATGCATATTTACACATCCCTATATTCGCGGGTCTTCGGAGGTTCCTCAGATTCGCAATCACGGAGGATCACTATCAGTTTTGTGGCGTTACCTTTCGGTCTCGCTTCGGCTCCAAGGGTGTTTCCCAAAGTGCTGACTCCTGTTCTGGCCCTGTTGCGGGCGCAGGGGATTGCGGTCTTGGGATATCTGGACGCTCTCCTGTTAAGATCGAGTGCCAGCCCGAGTCTCTTACGCGATCTGTCAACTACCGTTCAGACGCTACGGGAGTTCGGATGAACCATCAACGTTCAGAAGTCGACCTTGTCGTCTTCTGTTCGTCTCCCTTATCTGGGAATGGTCCTGGACTCTGCCCTAGTGAAGGTTTCCTGCCGGAGGACATGCTCCGAACTCTACAGGACGAGGTCAGGTCCCTTCGGGGAAAGGATTCCTCGTCGCTCAGGGCCTGCATGCGGTCCCTGGGATTGATGGTGTCAGCCTTCGTGGCAATACCGTTTGCACGGTTCCACACGCGATCTCTTCAAGCGGAGATCTTGGCCAGGTGGGACAGGCATCCTCAATCCTTGAAAGGAGGATATCTCCGAGTCGCCAAGTCAGAGGATCTTCTCTGGTGGCTTCTGTCCCCGACTGTTACGGAGGAAAACTCCTTCCGCCCATTGTTGTGGACTGTGATCACCACGGATGTCAGGCTGGGGTGGCGTTCTGGGCATTCTGTCTGCCCAGGGCACTTGGTCAGAGGAGGAATCCTCCCTGCCGATGAACATCTTGGAATTGTGAGCGATCAGATTATGTTTGCTCCGTTGGTCGGCTCATCTTCGGGGCTGCCCTGTGCGGGTCCAGACGGACAACGCCACTGTGGTGGCTTATATCAAATCATCAAGGGGGCACCAGGAGTGCCCGGGCGGCCCAGGAAGTGACCAGAATTCTGTTTTGGGCCGAGACGCACGTCCCGGCGATTTCGGCAGTTCACATTCCGGGTGTGGAGCATTGGCAGACCAATTGTCTGAGCCGCCAAACCCTGGACCAGGGAGAATGGTCCCTACACCCGGAGGTTTTTCAGATGCTGTGTGCGAGCTGGGGATCCCCAGATGTGGATCTGTTCGCCTCTCGGCTAATCAACAAGGTGGGAAGGTTCGTGGCACAAACGCGCGATCCTCTGGCGGTCGCCTCGGATGCGCTGCTGGTGCCTTGGAATCAGTTTCGCCTGATTTCTGCCTTTTCTCTGCTTCGGTTGTTGGCCAGGTTCCTTCGCAGGTTAGTCTGGGAACCGAAGTTGGTGCTTCTGGTTGTCCCAGACTGGCTGCGCCGGTCTTGGTACGTGGCCATCGTCCAACTGGTCGTCGAGACTCCATGGTGGCTCCCGTTCGAGACGATCTGCTGTCTCAGGGTCCGATCTTCCATCCTGCTTTAGGGTCGCTGACCTTAGCTGTGTGGCTGTTAAAAGCCAGGTCTTGAGAGATCGGGGTCTCTCATCGGCGGTCATTCCTGCCCTGCTCAGGGCTAGGAAGGCCTTGTCGGGTAAGATCTATTACCGTACTTGGAAGACTTATTTTGCCTGGTGTGAATCCAGGGGCATCCATCCTCGCTCCTTTTCGGTGGCGAGGGTGTTAGCCTTCCTCCAATCTGGTGTGGACCAGCTTCTTGCGCTGACCACTATTAAGGGCCAGTTATCTGCACTGGCCATCCTTTTTCAACGCCCCTTGGCGTCTAATTCATAGGCACCTTTATCAAGGTTTGCGTCATTTGGCTCCTCCTCGGAGAGCGCCTTTACCTCCTTGGGACTTAAACTTGGTCATGTCCGTTTTGCAACGTCCTCCCTTTGAAAACATCAGAGAAATTTTTCTGCCTCTGCTGACGAGAAAGGTTACCTTTCTGGTGGCTATCACATATGCTCGCAGAGTGTCGGAGTTGGCGGCCTTGTCTTACTGCTCCCCTTACCTGGTGGTTCATAGGGATAAGGTGGTCTTGCGACCTAACCAATCCTTCCTTCCTAAGGTGGTTTCTGATTTTCACCTTAACGAGGATATTGTCTTACCTTCGCTATGAGTGAACCCTAAACATCCTAAGGAGTGTGCCTTGCATTCCTTGGATGTAGTCCAGGCGATCAGGGTCTCCCTGTCGTCCACTGCATCCTTCAGAAAGTCGGATTCTCTTTTTGTCCTTCCTGAGGGACCTCGGAAGGGTATGGCTGTGTCTGAATAACTAAATAAAGTAAGTATTGACAAAACCTTACCAGTTGAATTATGTAGTGGGTGTGTTTCATTATGGACCAAATTGTGGAATTTAAGTCTTTGCTAGAAAAAATAAACCTAGAAGATAGGTCCAGGCTTAAAGGTATATTGAACTGTGACTTCTGACACATTTCCTCTCTCCTATTTGACTAATTTCCTAGTCTAAAACACCAGCTTGGTGGGTAAATTTAAGTGATTATAGGAAAGGAAATTGATTAATTTCCTATGTCTTTTATACTTACAGCAGGGGTGCCATTCAAAAAGAAGTAATGTTCAATGGCGCAGCCAGTAAAGGAATCCTCATTGTACTAGGGTGTAATTTACTGCAAACCCAACATTTATCATACCCTGACTTTTGTGCATAGCTATATTTGAATTGTAACAACACCTTATCAGTAAGAGATGTGGTATCTACTGATGTGAAGTCTCTTGCTGGTCAATAGTGAGTCCCATTGTGTTGCACAGTTCTTGGACAGAAAAGTAAATCCTGTCGTAACAGGTACTAATCACCCATACCTGCAAGAAAACGATCAGTGAGAGAGCCTATCAAAGGGAAAAACCTACAAGATGTCTGGGGACTGAGAATCGACATCTTGCCCCGTGTCTTTTCATTTGTCTGTTTCAAAGACTTGTGCACCTGCTTCACTCTCGTTTATCTACTTCAGGGATTTCTACACCTATTTCACCCTCTTTGTCTGTGCCTTGTATCCTAGGATCCTCTGGGCCTTTTTTCACCCTTGAAGCATGAATCCAGGCTTGAGAATCGGCTGTTATGATTGCAGTTTGTGTTAAAGCAGTCACCATAGTTGGCTCCCCATACTGGGGATCTGTAATCTTGTGCTTGTGAAGTGCTTTAACCACTACTCGGTGGTCTCCTGGTCTAAACAGATGTGTCGGTTCCTGTGAAGGAATTGGAAAAAGAGACACATCACCGTAGATGCCATTCAAAAGCCGAATAAGTTTCACAACATATTCTTCCTGAATCTGCTCCAAATCCCCTGGCATTAATTCCATTGGACCTCTTGTCCAAGGTGTGGGAAAGGGTCTTCCAATCAAAATTTCCAAAGGAGACATTTTAGTAGTTTTGTTAGGGAGTCATCCTTATTTCTGCCAGTACTGCTGGCAAGTATGCCTCTCACTAGGGATGTAACGATATCAAAATCTCACGGTACGATAGAATTTCGATATTGACCTCACGGTACGATATTTATTGCGATATTGTGGAAAAGCTCACGGTATTGAAAGAGGAAGTAAACTCTGCCCATCAAAAGCTTCTTCTTAATAAAGATAGTACAGTAAGGCTTTAGAAACTATTCTGCATTAATGTTACAGGCAGTCCCCGACTTACGAACATCCGAGTTGCGAACGACTCCTACTTACGAACGGGGGCGTGACGAACGACTCCTACTTACGAACGGGGGCGTGACGAACGACTCCTACTTACGAACGTTGGCGGCGCCCGCGTGACGTCACTGCTGGCTTCTTCTCGCTCCTGTGCTGGATAGCATCCATCTTAGTGCCGGCCACAATGCACGCTGCATGTACTACATGTACTGATTGCCCCACACTGCCCAGAAGCATCCCACTGCACAGGCAGAAGCTGGTGGAACTGTCTGGAAACTGGTGAGATTACATTACTCTGTATTGGGAGCAGGACCACTGTATTGTACTTCTAGCTATGTTGAATGTAACTATCCTTCTGGGTCTCTTTTAGCCTTTTAGTTTTGGCTAGTACAGTACTGTATGGTGTGGGGTTAGAGCCACAATGAGGTTTGTACTGCTGTCTGTATCCTTATGAATTTTTTGGGCTGGAGTTACACTTAAAAAAGTACATGTTCCGACTTACAAACAAATTCGACTTAAGAACAAACCTACAGTCCCTATTGTGTTCGTAACTCGGGGACCGCCTGTATACCCCTTCATATGTCTCTTACTTGTTTTTTAGTGTTTAGTAAAATCTTCCTGTTCGTGAGAAGCCAGCGCCATGACAGAAAATGTCTTCTGACTCTACTTCCGCCCTTTCTTCTTGTCCTGGCTGTAATCTCGCACATGCTCAGTAATCACTTATTCAAGCCTCGTTTTAGTGGCAGTTACTATGGCAACAGAGTCGGCTCTCAGCTCCTATTTGCTGTGTCGGCTCTCAGCTCCTATTTGCTGTACTGTGCAGCTGACATTTACACCCCCTGTGACGTTGCGAGTCACATGGGGTGTTTCAGGAACTAGTGAAAGGGAAATTTCGCAGTATCTCAGTCCAGTGCCGTAGATGGGAAATGGACAGAGGAATATCTGCGCATGCGCCGGTGACGTCAGGAAAAGAAAAAGGACAGATTACAAGAGAAAGGAGAAGGTTAGAATGATCGAGACACGACCACGACGATATCGAGACACGTTTACCACCGCGATAGCGCGGTATCGTTACATCCCTACCTCTCACCTAACATAAGTGCCTCCTGTAGCTTTTTGCAATTTTTCTTTAATTGTACGGTTCATTCTTTTCACCACCCCCGAACTCTGAGGATGGTATGGAATATGAAACTTCCAAACAATCACCATTGATTTAGCAATATGTTGCAAAATTTTAGAAGTGAATGCAGGACCTTTGTCCGAATCAATGGTTAATGGGCAACCCCACCTTGGGATTATTTCTTTACACAAATTTTGGGCTATAGTAAGTGTGTCCTCCTTTATGAGTTTCAAAAGCTTCTGGCCATTTACTAAATGTATCTGTTATAACTAGCAGATACTTCGTTCTGTTCCTACTACCTTTAGGCATGTGTGTGAAATCAATCTGCAATTCTTGAAATTGACCTTGGGGTGGCGGCAAATGATCATGTTTCCCATGTTGAGCACCCTGTGTATTGTTCCTAATTTTTAATGCAAAACCTTTTCTTCAATTCTTGTATTGTTAACCGTTGTCCTCGGTGTCCTATACAATGAAACTTCGCTATAATGATAGGTGCACTAAGTTGAGGTATGCCTATGATCCCCTCTTTTGTCATAAGATCATTTTGGTCTAAGGACAAACCTTTATTTTTCCAGTATACTACATCTTCCTCAGTGGCTGTATAATGTAGTTCTTTCAACAGGTGTTATGGAATTGTGGGTGGCTCTGGAAGGACAAAGGTGGGATTTCTTGGGGCAAGGGATCCTGCATGGGCAACATAAGCAACTTCTTTGGTGATTTTGTCAGCCAAAGCATTTCCTATGGCAGCAGGTTCATTAGAATTAGTATGTGCCTTACATTTTATCACTGCAACAGTACGAGGTTTGTGATTGGCCTCTAACAAATCATTCACCAATGAAGCGTGGGAAATTCCCTTACCATCAGCTGCTACAAACCCTCTTCTTTGCCAGATTTTGGCAAAATCATGTACCACACCGAAAGCATATTTAGAATCCGTGTAAATGTTTACATCTTTTACCTCAAATAACTGACATGCACGTGTTAAAGCAATCAACTCTGCCGCTTGTGCTGAACAATGGCGAATGGCTTTTGGCTTCCCACACAATATCTGGGAGTTGTACTACAGCATACCCAGTTAAGTATGTGTTGTCATTTGCTCTAGTACACGAGCCATCTACAAAAATGTCTATACTACCTGGTTGGGTTCTTGCATCATGTATGTTCTGGGTGTGGTATCCTTATGAATAACCTGTTCACAGTCATGTTCTTCTGGTGGGGAATCTTCTTCACCCTTAACACTTAGCATTCCATTAGGAATAGCTATAGGGCCTGAAGTTGGGGAAACACATTTAATAGACAAATTACTGGTCGAAATCAAAATAACTTCATAACCAGATGCTCGTTGGGCCGTCATGTATTGAGTAGTCCAATTTTTTTAATCCATGTAGTACATGAGTAGTATGTAAAATAGTTTAATGTCCCGGTGTTACTGACCTAGACGTTTCCACCCCACCGCACAAACAGCAAGTGCGCGTCGATACTCTGGAAAAATAGGCTACATGTGTCCTAGACGCCCCCCCCCCCCCCCCGTGTTCTTGGGCGACAACCACTGCCGTGATTGTACAATTATCATTAGCATACACATGAAAAGGTGATGTATAACAAGGTAAGCCCAGTGCAGGAGAGGAAACTAAAGAGGACTTCAAGGTTTTGTTCTTGGGTCCACTCAATTCGGTCGGGTGCCTCGACCTTAGTTGCTGCTCGGAGTATGTGATCATAGTAAGAACAGTCAAGTATCCATTGCCTGCAGTAGTTTATCATACCAAGAAATGATAGCATATCTTTCTTAGTAGCTGGGCGGGACAGACCCAGAATGGCTTGGATCTTAGACTGACTCAAGATACTGAAGAGATTCCTTGCAATTTTGTGTTTTGTCACCTTGTGTCCTTCATTACCCAGGTATTCTTACAGAGATCTACTATCCTGCCTACATGTATTTCTGCTTGGGCTGCACAAAAGAATATCCTCCACGTACTGGAGCAACACCGAACCATGGGGTGGGAAACCAAATCTGTAAGGATGCACAAAGGGCCATAGAGTACACCGCAGGTGAGTCTATGTAGCCTTGAGGCATTCTCCGCCAGGTAAGCTGGCGTCCGTCGAATTTGAAACTCAGTAGTAGTTGTGTCTCTTCGTCCACTGGGACGGAAAAAAAAGCATTTGACAAAAAAGCATTTGACAAATTCAACACAGTGTAATACTAAGTGGTACAGGGAACAGAGGTAATCAATGACGGTACATCTGGGACAATCTGCAGCTGGGACTATCAAGTTATTAATAGTCCTAAGGTCTTGGGTAAATCTATAAGAGCCATCAGGCTTCTTCACTGGATTTATTGGTGAATTGTAGGGAGATTTATACCTTTTATTCTAAAAAAGATTCAATTATTGGCCTAATTCCCTCCTATTTTCTCTTGTGACGGGGTATTTTTTCTGGTACACAGGACTAGTGTAGGGCTTCAGTGTAGCTTTAGAAGGTGTGCACGGAATAAACCCTATGTCGAACTTGTCCTTTGCCCATACATGTGGATTTAGATTAGGGATAGACCGATATGTTTTTTTTCAGGGCCGATACCGATATTTTGGTCACAACATATCGGTATCGGCGAATGTGGGCCGATATTTTGTACATTTAAAGTTTTGAAAAATAAAGACAATTTTTGAAACAAACCTGGTACTGAACATGTTAATTTTTGTTTAATGGCTGGCTGGCACCCTGTGGTGGGTGGCTGGCTGGCTGGCACCCCTTGGTGGGTGGCTGGCTGGCACCCCGTGGTGGGTGGCTGGATGGCACCTTGTGGTGGATGGCTAGCACCCTGTCTGTGGGTGGCTGGCTGGAACCCTGTCTGTGGGTGGCTGGCTGGTACAAGGCCTGTGAGTGGGTGGCTGGCTGGTACAGTGCCTGTGGCTGGCTGGTAAAGGGCCTGTGGATGTGGGTGGCTGGCTGGCACCGGGCTGCTGTGGGTGGGTGTATGGCTGTGATGCACTCCGCGAGACTAGTCCCAACTCCAGGCAAGGCAGTCCAAGGCGAGGGAGGCGGCCTAAGAATGCAGAATGACGTCACAAAAATGTCGGCCACTTTCGGGGCCGATACCGATATATCGGGGAAAGTGCATATTGGCCCTCGATATGTCGGCCTTGCCGATAATCGGTCTATCCCTAATTTAGATCATCACGTTCACCAGCTGCTAGGAAGCCATACGGTGATTTCATGTGTATGCCACCATTGGGATAAAAAAACAAGAAGGCGCAGCCTTCTAAGTGTATCAGTTCTGATGAATAGCAAAATACTGTGCGACCAAAAAATATTCTCACAACTCGGAAACAATGGGAGGAAATTGACATCCTCCACAGCAAAAATGTCTAAGTTACAGAGAGAGAGAGAGAGATTTAGTAAAATTAAAAAGTTAAAGCACAACTCCAATCATTCAATTAAGCATGACTATATAACATTTAAATAAAACATAATTCCAACACTATTGATAGTTTGTTATAAGCTGATATTAGGATTCTTGTTGTGCCCCGTATGGGGCTCATAAACTAATAAAAAGCAAGGGTAGGCAACACATATAGTAGCAGATTTATCCTCTTATGGGGGGACGTATAGTGCATACACTCTACCAATTACTCAATATGGCGCATCTTGGAAGTGTAGGAGCGAGCTGATCTTACCTAGCCCCGAGTGATCTTCCTGGTTTGTCTCACAGCATAGGCCTTGCTGTTTTCCTAAGATCTTCTATATTGCCAGTGGTTCCAGCCCCTAAGATGGTGTTAGTCGTCTGCTCGCTTGCATAGGGGATTATTGGAGTCAGGGGCCATGTGTTCTTAGCGGCTTGTCGTGCACTGCCCAGCCTGGCTTAATGCCACTTCGCTGGCTGTGTTACGCTGTCATTTTGGGAATCCTGGATCTCCTTCGCTACTACGCATGTCCAGTGGGGTATTCCATCAAGGGTCCAGTGACGTAGCTTGTAATATGTGAACGTCTGTTTTATACTATGTACTTTCTGTACAAAGCCCTCCTGTAATGACAGTTTGTTGCCCTGCTGTTCCTGGGTGTCCCTTTTTTTCGTAAATGGTTTACCATTGCCATTACTAGCTGAGCCTCACCCCTACGCAATATCAATCTCAGGTTGCAGGACTCAAATTAAATTTATGGTCTGTGTATGTATGTCTGCTGATGTGTATGTAAATATTTATGCTGATGCTGCAGGTCGCTTTCACACTACAAACCACATGATTTGGCCGTAGAGCAGTGTTCCGGGGTTTTGCTCGGGTCACCTGCCCTTCTTGATAGACTTCTATTAGATCCGGCATTTTTAGTGCACTTTCAGAAAAAACACCAAAAATGCCTGATCTTTTAGAAATGACCTTCATGAAAACTGCGAGTACACTGAGCTGCACCTGCACAGCAGTGTAAATGTGCCCTGCTAGGCTGTAGCATCAGCATAAATAATTATGCACAAAAACCACGAGTACAGTGCACTTAAGTGTAAAAGCGCCCTTAACCACTTGCCGACCGCCCCATGCAAATTTTCTGTGGCATGGCGGCTCTGCTGCACATAATCGCATAGATTAGACACAGCGGGAGCCAGACCATGGGAGGAGCGGGCTCGATCGCTGCCGGCCTCCCGCGATCTTCGGCTAGAATGACAGAAGAGCTGCCTGCTTTTGTAAACCGAGCAGGCGGCTTTTCTGCCAGAGAGGTAGGGAAAGATTGTGTGATTCAGCGAAGCTGAATCACAGATCTCTCCCTGCCTCTGTCCAACCCATCCCCCCACACAGTAAGCACAAAAGGGAACACATTTAACCCCTTGATCACCCCTGTGTTAACCCCTTCCCTGCCAAAGTCATTTATACAGTAACAGTGCATATTATTTAGCACAAATTACTGTATTAATGTCACTGGTCCCCAAAAAATGTCACGTGTCCGATTTGTCCGCAGCAATGTCGCAGCCCTAATTAAAAAGCTGATCACCGCCATTACTAAAACAAAATAAAGTCCATAACTCTATCCCGTAAATTGTAAACGCTATAACTTTTGTGCAAACCAATTAATATACGCTTTTTGGGATTTTTTTCTTACCAAACATATGTAGCAGAATACAGCTTGGCCTAAATTGATAAAAAAAAAATGTGATTTTAATTTTTTTTTATTGAGAATGTTTTATAGCAGAAAGTAAAAAAAAAAAGTTTTTTTTTTTTTTTTTCAAAATTGTTGCGCTTTTTTTGTTTATAGCGCAAATCTAAAAACTGCAGAGGTGATCAAGTACCACCAAAAGAAAGCTCTATTTGTGGGAAAAAAAGGAAATTGTATTTGGGTACGGCACGACCGCGCAATTGTCAGTTAAAGCAATGTAGTGCCAAATCAAAAATGGCCTGGTCATTAAGGGGGTAAAACCTTCCGGAGCTGAAGTGGTTAATGCATCTATACATATGCACCATCTGCCGTTTAGTAACACACTGTGTTGTTGCTGCTGTTTGTCATTGCTTCATATACATAAGTGCCATTGACTGGATCGAGGCACGTTGTAACACTGTCCCATTAGTGCTGCTATCTGTTACTACTTCCTGTACGTACATACATTTTGTAACATATACGGTAAGCACTTTCATGCTTGCTGCTAAGATGGTAATGTATAAGGAACCAGGCGAATATATTACCACATTAAAGGTAATGGTTAGCTCTAACCATTGGTAAAGTTAGTGCCAGATGGTGATTTTTGTACCTGGAAAAGTGTGTGGTTTGATTGAACTCATTTTTTTCAACTTTGAGTAGAACTATGATAAAACTTTTTTATTTTTTCAGTTTTAATAGAGTAAGGGAGGATTATAACCCTTGGCAGATTTTTTTTTTTTTTTTTTTTTTTGCCTTCTGTGTCCCATTGCATAGATTTCTCTTCACTTCATGTCCCATAGCCAAATGGGAAGTGTGGGAAAAATGCTGCAAATTAAGGGAATTCCTTGGGGACCCCCAGTTCACCAAAACTAGTGTCCCCATTGGAAGAAGATTTTTCCTCCTAATACTTTTATGGGGCCAACGCAAAATTTGTGATTTTTTTTTTTTTTTTTTTTTTTTTTTTTTTTTCTTTTACATTCACTTTCAATAATAATTTTAAAACGGACAATAGAGAGGGTAAATCTCCTTAACAGGAGCACAGATAGCAATAAAACTGACAAGTGTTTTAATCCCTCTCTACTCTATTCAAAACTGAAAAACTAAAGTTTTACCTTTTTAGTTGTACATAAATTATAGCCGCCGCACCATTATCTATGTTTCTGTGATGCTGGAAAAGTAAGGGGTTATTCAAGTAATACATATCGGAACACAGTGGTGTGGACAGAGAAACAGGTTTTTCAAGTAATACACACAGGGATACACGGTTGCTGACATGCAGCTCAGCAAGAGAACCACTACATCTGCTCTTTTAATCCTTCCACTCTTTTGAAAGTAAACTTTATCCTTTGACATGACCAGTAGATGCTTCATATTGCTTATTGAAAGATTACAACTCACGCTATGATATCTCTATATTCTGTGTCTGATTTTATATCTCTTAAGCTTGTCTGTGTTTCCCCTTTGTTTGAGCAGGGAGATGGTGTTAGTGATTGTAAAGTCTAGTTTAAAAAAAAAAAAAAAAAAAAAGACATGCTATACTTACCTGCTCTGTGCAGTGTTTTTGCACAGAGTGGCCCAGATCCTCTTCTCGGGTCCCTCTTCTGTGCTCCTGGCCCCTCTTTCCTGTTAAATGCCCCTACAGCAAGCAGCTTGCTATTGGGGGACCCAAGCCGAGTCAGTTCCCTGTCTCCATTTAGAGGTCCTGTCGTGCCTATTTCTATTACAAGGAATGTTCCTTGTAATAGAAATGAAAATGATGAATTTTTTTTTTTATTTATTTAAACGGTGTAAAAATAATAAAATAAATAATAATAAAAAAAAAAAATGTAAGCGCCCTGTCCCCGTTAGCTCATGCGCAGAAGCGAATGCATACGGAAACCCCGCCCACATATGTAAACGGTGTTCAAACCACACATGTGAGGTATCGCCACGATCGATAGAGCAAGAGCAATAATTTGATCCCTAGACCTCCTCTGTAATTCTAAGATGGGAACCTGTAAACATTTTTAAAATGTTGCCTATGGGGATTTTTAAGTACCAAAGTTTGTCGCCATTCTGTGAGCGTGCGCAATTTTGAAGCATGACATGTTGGGTATCTATTTACTCGGCGTAACATTATCTTTCACGTTATGGAAAAAAATTGGGCGAACTTTACTGGTTTCTTATTTTTTAATTTAAAAAATTGCATTTTTTCCAAAAATATTTAGTTTGGAAGACCGCTGAGCAAATATGGTGTGATAAAATATATTGCAATAATCTCCATTTTATTCTCTAGGGTCTCTGCTAAAAATATATATATAATGTTTGGGGGTTCTAAGTAGTTTTCTAGCAAAAACAACTGATTTTAGCTTGTAAACACCAAATGTCAAAAATAGGCCTAGTAGGCAAGTGGTTAATGATACATTTTTATGATCTTTTTAATGCACTATATTTGGGAGTTTCATAAAAATTTTAAATAAATAATAAATTTACAAATTACTATTTTTTTTTTTTTTTTTATTCTGCAGACAATACTATGCAGAGACCTGACTCCAACTCTATTCAACTGAGTGAATGGCAAAAGAATTTGTTTACTCTGAACTCTGGCACCTGCTCCCCAGGACAGAAGGCAGATGTGTATCGTGCACATATTTCACAGATTCAGTATGCATGGGCAAACTCGGAGATCTCTGAAGAATCGGCTATCCACCTGTTCAAGAAGTATGCCGAAAGGTATGCTGCCATCATTGACTCTGATAAGGAGGGGACTGGCCTAAATAACTACGCAGATAGTGTAATGGCTTTGGCAAGATGTCCTCGGAATGACAGTAACACGTGGCAGTCCTCCCTAACTCCCAGCAATGTTTTAAAATTAAAAAGTGTGCAGGACATGTTCAATACAGCAAAGGCATATCAGGAGTCTCTGCTGACTTCATCAGAGACAGTTTTCAAGAAGGTCAGCACGTTTGGTAATTCAGCAGTTACAAATAATGTCCTCTGCAATTTAGAGCAAAAAGAAGCTAAACATCCCTTTCTGAATTATAATATTCCACAAGTAAGCTCAAACTTTGTTCAGAATACAAAAGCTGCCACATTAGTGAATGCCAATGAGTGTCCATCTGCTAGTCCTGTACAAACTGCTGTACACAACACTAAAACTTTTTTGACAAAACCTCTTTTTGGAAGCGGTGACGCAAGAGGTTCTACAAAATCAGATAACCTTGCTGGACAAAGTGCATTTTTTTCATGTACTACTGCAAATTCAGCAAAGAGGAAAAAAGTTCTTTCATCTGAGGACGAAAATGTGGAGACAGAAAATAGTCCAGGGCTGAAACAGCCAGTAAGTGCACATGCATCTGCAGCAGATGAAATCGGATTTAAAACAGCAAAAGAACAATTGTGGGTTGAACGGCAGAAAAAGAATAACAGTCAGGCTCAGCGCTCTGCAGGACCTGGAATATATGGCACTGGTAAGAAGTCACTCGGCGCTGTCCGCTCCCGTGGACTACATGGCAAGTTTGTGCCACCAATTGCTAGGCAAGATGAAGGTAATGATAACTCTGTGGCACAGAAAAAATCTTATAGTGCTGGTGGCAATGAGACCAATGTACCCTCTGATGAACGTTTAAAAAACATTGAGCCAAAGATGATTGAACTAATCATGAGTGAGATTATGGATCATGGGCCTCCACTAAATTGGGATGACATTGCAGGTTTGGAATTTGCCAAAACGACTATAAAAGAAATTGTAGTTTGGCCAATGCTAAGACCAGATATTTTCACTGGTCTTCGAGGGCCTCCAAAAGGCATTCTACTGTTTGGGCCTCCCGGAACAGGGAAAACTCTTATAGGCAAGTGTATAGCTTGTCAATCTGGTGCCACATTTTTTAGCATTAGTGCATCATCACTGACTTCCAAATGGGTGGGTGAAGGAGAAAAGATGGTCCGTGCGCTTTTTACTGTGGCACGGTGTCACCAGCCAGCTGTAATCTTTATAGATGAAATAGATTCTCTTTTATCTCAGCGTGGTGAAAGTGAGCATGAATCTTCAAGGAGGATTAAGACAGAGTTCTTGGTGCAGCTAGATGGTGCCACAACTTCCTCAGAAGACCGAATCCTTGTAGTTGGTGCAACTAATAGGCCCCAAGAAATAGATGAGGCTGCCAGAAGGCGACTTGTTAAGAGGCTATACATACCACTTCCGGAGGCATCCGCCAGAAAACAAATCGTTGTTAGCCTAATGTCCCGGGAGCATTGCAACCTCATGGAGCACGAAGTGGAATCAATAGTGATACAAGCAGATGGCTTTTCTGGTGCAGATATGACTCAGCTGTGTCGTGAAGCTGCGCTTGGTCCTATTCGCAGCATTCAAGCGATGGACATTGCCACCATTACTGCTGAACAAGTCAGACCCATTTCTTATACTGATTTTCAAAATGCTTTCCAAGTTGTGAAGCCCAGCGTTTCTATGAAAGATCTGGAATTATATGAAAATTGGAACAAAACGTTTGGCTGTGGAAGATAGTGTTTCCAAGATAAAATGTGTTAAAAAAAAAAAAAAAAAAAAGTGAAACTGTTCTATGCAGCTGTAAATAAAAATATAATTGTTTACTATTAACCGTATACGGTAGAGTTGACCACTGTATGATAAAATATTGCCAACTAGTTTTGCAGACTAAGTATGTGGTTTGGAGCTGATGTAAACATAAGTTATGGCATGTAAAGTCTTTACCATTAATTAAATGTTTAATAATAGTTTGTTTGTCAGATATTGGCTTTTCATATAAATTAGAGACTTGAATATGTGTTTTATAGATGCATGAGTTGATCATCATTGCACTAGACCTAATTAGATTATTTTTGGAGATAACTTTAATATATTTAAGCAGTATTAAACCCCAAAACAAAAATGTATTCAATTCAGTTCTTAGATGTGGTAGCTGTAGTTTGTTTTTTTTTTTTTTTTTGGGTTTTTTTTATAGGCCTTCTTTCCCCTTGATTTTCACCTTGTAATGGTGATCCAGCCAGTAAGTCTGTTTTTTTTTTTGTTTTTTTTTATACAACTTTATTAGACCAAGCTGGTGAGACAAACCATTTAACACTGACATGGTTGCCTATAATCCCCTTTTATTAATTTTAATGTAATTTAAAACCATTATCCCAAAAAGAAAAATAATGGTTACTGTAACAGCTTATAAAATGTTAGCTGGTGTTCAGCTTCAATTTGTTAGTCAAGTCCATCTAAATCGGTTAGTCTAATGCTACTTGTAAATAATCCACAGACACGACGTGGTTCATCAATCCGTCCTTTAATTAACCTCCACACAAACTAAACAGGAAAAGGAAATTCTACCAAACTAGACAGGAAGGGGAAATACATCATAGAATAGGAGGGAATACTGAAAAAGATGCAGTAACCGAAATGACCACAAGATGGCAGTATATTAAACAACTATATCTCTTGTACATGAAGTTAACAATCTCACTCTCTTCTTAAGATAAAAGAATGGGTGAGTTTGACATAAAACATTGTCACCCAAAAACGATTTTCAGAACACAGTAGCATTCAAGTAAGTGTGTGTATTTAAACAAACAAAAAAATACCAAGATATATGCTCAATGGACCAGATTTTACAGTTTCCATACACCCTCATACAGCGCTTTAAGAAGCATAAGAGAGGAAGCACCTTTTTTCGTCAAACAGTCAGCAAGTTGTGACTTGGCTGTTGACCAACGCACTTCTTTGATTTTATTAGCATGTATGAGCTCTTTGACACCGCTTATTTCTAATCTAAGTCTCTTCTCTGTGACCTGTTTTGTTGACTTAACCATTCCCTGTTTGACGCTCTTATCAGTAACACAGATAAGAGGAAGAGCATTAAGATCAGCTTTACCAGTAGTGAGTTCAGAGTAGAGCATAGCCAAGAACATAGCATTGTCAATACCATCTGACATGGCAAGGGTTTCTCCTGCCAGTGTGCTTCTTACCACACGTCTAATTTTTTTAGATTGCCAAAACAGTGGAGAGAACTTTCCTGATTTTTCCATGAGGGCAATTAGAGCCCCACCCTGTGTACCTCCATCTGGAAGATTGCCCAGTGAAGCATCACTGAATACCACCAAACTCAAATCCTCACTGTTACCCAAGTATTGAAACTTAAGTGTTACCTTCTCTGATTTAAGTTTACGGATCACTTTGTTCACTTCATGTATGGACTGAACAGTAGCATTCTTAATGTTGGATGCTAGGCTACATGTGTCAAACATAACATCTGGTCTTGTTTGTTTAGCAACCCACAGAACCTGTCCTATTTTGGATCTGAGTTGTTCTCTTTCTTTCTCATTCAGTGGGGCCTCTCTCTGTACAGCACGTGTTGCCTGCAAATGAATTGGTTGTAGGTTTTCAATATAACTGTGCTGATGCACCTGCACTACACCACCCACAGTAGCAATGTTCATCCCCACATATGAAAAACTCTCACACTCTTCACGACCTACGTGAAATGCAGATTTAAGCACAGGGATGACATTAGTTACAAAATGCTCTGAACCTGCCCAAAAAAATCATCCACATGGCATGCCAGTACTCCTGTTACCTCAGACTGCTCATTCTGCCAATAAAACACTGCAGGATCAACCCGTGACATTTTACCCCCACTTTTCAGCATGAGTTCTTTGACCTTGTTGTACCAGTAGAGGGAAGCATCTGCAAGTCCATACACACATTTCTTTAGTTTCCACAACACATTGTCCACGCTCGCTTCTGGTGGGGGACGAATGTAAATGTCTCTTGAGAGTTCCATTCCCTGCAAAAAAGCAGGCTTAATATCCATAGAGCTCACTTGCCATTTGTTTTGACAAATAACAGCTAACAGCAGCCTGAGTGACTCTGATGCACATGTGGGAGAATCTTTCTGTAGTTCATGCATATTGGCCTCTTCAAAACCTCTCGCCACAAGACGGGCTTTGGGAACAACACCACTAGAAGTTTCCTTTAACGTACAGACCCATCTAGTAGAGATACATTTTTGACCTTTGTCTGTGACTACTTCGTAAACATTATTAATTTGCCAGTTTTCAATCTCTTGTTGTTTAGCAGCATCAAAAGAAATGTCTTTGGTGATAAGTACATCGCCATCGGTGTTTTCACACCCAGTGAGAAGATCGTCAACTTGTGACATGTCTAAAGCTTCCTTTTGACCCTCGCTGCCATTTGGTTCAAGATACTGCACATTATACCAGTTTCTATATTGCCCTCTTGCTTTCCCTGCTCTGCCTAAGACTCTGGCAGTGTGTTTAGCACCATCATCTCTGTTTGTAAATGTCACTGTCTGACCTTTTCTCAGTTGGACACCCATGGAACCCCCTGTATTAGTAGTATTAGTTTGTCTCACATCTTCTCTACCATCAGTGTCTGTGTTTTCAGAGATTTGCACTTCGCTATTGACACTCATTTCATCATCTGAATTCTCTGACCCATCAGTGTGGATTACATTTTTCTTTTTCTTTACTATTTTCAGTGATATCAGGTAGTACAGGTGTATCCTCATCCTGTGCATTAACTTTATTCAGTCTGGACTGGTGTGCTCTAACATGGATACCACCATGTCTGACAAACACTACAGAGCCATCTTGACCGATAACTACAGCTGGACCTTTCCACTCGGTACTGTCTGCTCGTTTGTAGTACACTCGGTCTCCTGTCTCATACTTTTCATCTGTAGGCCTGAGCTGCTTTCGTAAAGCTCTTTTTATTCTTTCTGAGCATTACACCTCTGTGAGTGCTCTTCTGGAAGCATGTAATGCTGCTAGGTGCTGTCCTACTCTAGTACTCATAGAAGTGCCTTCTAGAGCAGGCAGTTCATTAACCAAAACGGAGGGAAGATTAGGACTGTGACCAAACACCAGCTGGTGTGAACTATAACCATGCACATTGATCATACTGTTTTTGGCCATTAGAGCCCAGTCTAGAGCAATCTGCCAGCCACACCCATTTTCCCTTTTCACCTTCAGGAGGATCTCAGTCAGAGTCATGTTGTGTCTCTCCAGCAGCCCGTTGCTCCAAGGACTGTATGCCGCTGTAGTCTTCATCTCGATGTTGAATTTTTCTGCCATCTCTCTTATCTCCTCATTATTGAACTCACCACCGTTGTCAGTGTATATCCGTTTTGGGGCACCATGAACACTTATCCACGAGTGAATGAAAGAGTTGACGATCTCAGATGCTTTCTTTGTTCTCACAATGTTTCCAGCGCTGAAGCGTGTGAAATGGTCGATGATGTGGAGGTACCATATGCCAGGTTCCAGCTCATGTAAGGCAGGCCTGGGCTTGGTCCTGCTGTATCTTTGACATACCTCACAGTCACGGATGATCTCTTGCAGAATAACTGGACAGTCTTTGTCATTATTTCCAGAGCTGAGGATAAGCCTTTGCAGCCGGTCTGCAGAGGCATGGCCAAACTGTTTGTGAAGCTTCAAAAGGACTTTACGCTTCTCTTTTGTAGACATCTCTGCTGTGATGACAAGGACTTCACTTACATTGGTGTCCACTTCAGTATTACCATCTCTAATGTCAACACAGTAGTGTCCCGAACTAGTGAGCTCAAGAGGCACTGGTTGCTTGAACATGACAACTTTGTCATTCTCCATGTCTAAGACAGTTCCCGCTCTCTTTAGAGCCATTTTGCTCAGCAATAAAGGAATATCAACAGGAACAACTTCCGTTTCAATGTGACATTTTGTTGGTCCGATCTTAGCGGGAAGCTTTACCTTTCTGTTGGAGTGTACCACCTGACCATCACCAAATCTGAAAGGTCTGCAGCTTGAAGATTCTGTTTGCATCAGTTTGTTTATTTGGCTTTGGCTCAGGTCTTTCATGTAACTATTCAGCCACTTTTCACCACAGACAGTACGTGTGCATGCTGTGTCAATGATAGCTGATCCCAGTGATTCAGTTAGGAAGATCTCAGAGTCCGTCATAACTTTTGTAAACAGTGTAATGTTACATTCCTCAACATTTTCATCTTCTGCTAGCTTTACTTCATTTCTCCGATGAGGACAGTCTTTGGCCCAATGGTATGTGCTCTGACAAATTGCGCATTTTGATCGCTTACCATATTTGTCAATTGGGTTAGTACCTTGCTGTGGTTGCCACGGTCTGCTCTGTGAACTGGCTGTTGTTCCGTTTGAATTTACCCGGTGGCCTCTGCTCCGTGAAAAACGCTGCATCTTGAGTCTCACTGCCTCCGCTCACTCCACTGGTTTTTCCTCCGAAAATGCGTTTTAACGCTGACTTCATGGATGCAAATGTTAAATCCGTGCACGCTGTATGTGCTAGTTGCCTACTCTTTTCTTCAAGACAAGCCGTGTCCAGTAGTTTAAATGCTAACACAGCATCAGGCAAGGTCATGGTGTACCTCTTCATGCGGTTGTATCTCTGCTCAAAGTCTATGATGTAGTCTGTCATGGACACCTCGCTGTCTTTAGAAATCGAGTCGAAATGAGAGTACGCTTCATAAGCGCGGTCTTTTTCTTCTCTCAAAAATACAGAGTCCAGCTTAGCTATCAAAGTTTCCATCCCATTGTCCTCGTTTAGATCGCTCGCAGGTATCTCCAAAGCGGTCTCTCTGGCTCGCCCCTCAAGCCCCAACACAACCGCGAGTGCCTGCTTCTTCTTGTCCAGATCCGTAACAAGTTTCCAAATACTAATTTCATTCTTCCAGCACTCGTATGGTCTGGCTTCGTCCAACTTAGGCGATACTCTATAGTTGGAAAGCATCCTCTGCTACCATGTAAATAATCCACAGACACTACGTGGTTCATCAATCCGTCCTTTAATTCACCTCCACACAAACTAAACAGGAAAAGGAAATTCTACCAAACTACACAGGAAGGGGAAATACATCATAGAATAGGAGGGAATACTGAAAAAGATGCAGTAACCGAAATGACCACAAGATGACAGTATATTAAACAACTATATCTCTTGTACATGAAGTTAACACTACTTTCCCAGATGGACTATGCTGGTGTCCGCTTTACTACTTCACCCAGGATGCAAACGCCCTAAGACAAGAAGTATGCTACTAGCTGGATCACCAGGTGAAATGCTGCATAAGGAAAAAGAATGCATCTGCCATAGCTAAGGAATAGTAAGCTGCTTATATAACATTTTTATTTTTGCTTTTAATATTGTGTTAACCATGTACAGTATGCCATTCCATATACAGTATTAAAGCCAGTTTGTCACACGCACTCACACTGTGAGTACACACGCACTCACACTGTTCTTTCCTCTGTATCCTAGCTTAACGTGGAACTATAGGCAAAATATCAGTTAAATCTGCTTAAGTCCTTCAGCATTAAAATTGAAGTTTTTTTTTTTTTTTTTTTTTAAATACTTATGTAATTTCCCCATCTCCCCTTTTTATTGCTGTTATTTTGTGTCAACACATTAACTCCACTTTGTAGCAATCCAATGTCCGGTTTCATACTACCCAGTAATAACTCGCATTGTTTGCAACTCTGCTTCATAGGTCACAAATGATCAGACTGACCCATTCACCTTGTCCCAGCATTCTTCTTTACTTCTTGTTTGTATGTCAGCTATGTTTCTGATGGCATAGGTCACATGGCGCATATTCTCCTAACTGTAAGTGTATTCCAATTCCTACTCCCTCTACCCTTTAATATACCCTCTCTCCTCTTCCTTCTCATATTTGTATCTTCTGTTCTAAAATTCTCATTTCTTTACCTCTCTTCTCCACCCCAAAGCTTATACGTATCACCCACACTTCTACTCTCTCCCTACTATTGTTCTCATCACCTCTAGCAAATACTTAACCCACATGCTGACCCAAACACCAGCACAGGGAGTTATGTTCACTCATATGCATTCCACTCCCCTCTTACTTTCCAGACCCTCCTCCTCCTAATCTCAGAGGAGATCTCCCCTAATCCTGGTCCTCCAGTATCTCGCCCCCAAACCCGGCACCCTCCAGCAGTTGCTGCAATCTATTCAGTTTAATCTCGATCCCACTGCTCTCAAAAACCACCCCTCCCTTCTCATGTGCCCGCTGCAATGCCAACTCTGTAACCAGTTCACCTCTATCCATGATGTTTCTCTTACGTCCTCCGACAGTCGCCGCCTCTTCATATTCGTCACATATGGGGTATTAGACTTTGCTCCGAAGGAGTAGCTAGGCAACAGAATATGTTAACAATAAAGCTTTAACATATCCCACCCTCAAGGGGTGGTCCCCTCAGTCAATACCCTCCTACTTCCTGCAACCATATCTCAGTTTTAATGTCTAGCTTGTCAGGAGTGGCTGGCTCTCTCTGTGCTGGGACTTTCTGTCCCAGACTCTTTCTTCTTTTTAATATTTTGTTTGAGTTTTCTCTCTATCTTTACTTAGCTGTTATTTTTGTCAGCATTAGTTAGTTCTTCGGACGAAGAGGATCATGCGGACTGGGTCTCGGGCTGATCCCCCTGGTCGCAGGTCGTGGGTCAGTGGCTTCCCAGTCTGCCATCGAGCGTTCAGCCAGGTAACGCTCCTGGCACAGTGAACGACCCATCCCTGTTCGGTGCAGGGATGATTGGTGAGGTGGCTACCTCACCGGACGCTGTGCGGTTTCTTAACCTCCATTGTGTGCGTCTTGAATTGCGACTCTCCCTGCCTCATGTGCAGCGGCTTGTTCGCCTGTGCGGGTTCCCCACGCCATGTGAGGTAAGTGTATTTATGTGGGGACCTGTCTGTCTGGGAGGGTCTCAGTCTGGGACTGTGTAACCTGCCTTTAATCACACTGCTTGTCTCCCTATCTCTCGGCTGCATGCTGTGGGCTGCAAGGGGGGGGGGGGAGCTGTATGACACTGTGTGTGTCAGGCTGGGCAGTGTGAGAAGCTGTGTGCTGTGGGGCATGTTTTTTCTTGGCATGTTTGGGCATATACAGCGATCGCTGCGGCGATCTAACATGTATCCTTATATTGGGATGTAATGTGTGTGTTTTTATGCACTGTGGAGCGGCGTTTTCGGCGCCAAACGACGCCATTTTACCGGCGCCCGCTCCGGCCGCATGGTTTACATGCACGGCGGCCATTTTCTTGTAGCCTCCATAGGCTTACTTAGAGCGCCCTGGCAGCATCACTTCCTCTTTCCAGGAACACCGATCGAGGCAGCAGCAGCAGCGGGGTCTCCTCAGGTTTTATCCTTCTGTTCTTGCTATCCATTGCCTGTATTCAGTTTGTATATTCCCTGTGGGGGTCTCATTGTGCCGGAGTGTGGTGCGGTGGGCTGCGCTTGCCGCGCTTGCTAAAAGGGGGCAGTTAACCCTTGGTTGTCTGGCATTACAGGGGCAATGGATTCTCAGGAGGGCAAGTTTCCTACAGTATTGGTGGAAAGCCAGGGGACCGCTGTTTCCCCCCCAGGGGGGGATTTAGCCGCTATTGTGGCTGGCCTTGCTGCCCAGGTGCAAATGCTGGTGGCTGCTCAATCTACTAAACGGCCCAGAGTTGCTCTGTCCTCTGATTCTGAGGGTGAAGGTGATGGGGCTGTTCTGGCAGGGACCTCCTTATCGGGGTCCCGCTCCTCTCTTGATCTAGTGGGGTCTGAGGTAGAGGCTGAAGTTGAGGGGGTTGATAATTCTCCCCCTGGCTCGCCTGAAGAGCTTGCAATCATGGATGAGTTGATTGCTTCCATTAAGCAGACGCTACGTTTGCAGGACGAAGTGTGTCCCCCCGCTGCCTTGGCGGCTTATGGGACGCAGAGGAAACGCAGGACGCCGCAGGTTTTTCCCTGCAATGCTGATTTTCAGCGCGCTGTTAAGGATCAATGGCGCGATCTGCGCAAGCCTTTTGCGGTACCAAGTAAATTCAAGCTGCGTTATCCTTTCTCGCCTGCCACTGATGAACGGTGGTGTGTGCCTCCGCCAGTGGATCATGCAATTGCGGTTTTGAACAAAGCCACTGCGATTCCTGCAGAGGGTTCCCCTGTTTTCCGTGATGCCACGGATAGGAGACTGGAGTCTCTTGCCCGTCATACTTATTCTGTTACGGGTTCTATGCTTTAGGCTCTGTTTGCTTCTCTCATGGCGGCCCAGGCGATCGCAAGTTGGACGCAGATGCTTAGGCGCGTCCTAGTGGCCGATTCGGCCTCGGCAGCGACCCTGGATATGGTGGATCAGATCCACCAGGGTGTCATGTATCTGTGTGATGCGGACCTGGACCTGATTCCGTTGGCTGCACGTGTGCACAGCGTGGCGGTGTTGTCTCGCCGTCTGGTTTGGTTGAAATGTTGGTCGGTGGACCAATCTTCACGTAAGACCTTAGCCAATCTGCCTTATGATGGGTCTCGCCTTTTTGGGGAGTCCCTGGATGTGTTGATTAAGGGGATCACCGGGGGTAAGAGCACTCTCTTGCCCCATTTCCCCAAGGCTAAGGGGGCTTCTGGGAAGAAGCATGCTAATTTTCGGCCCCCTCAGGGGTCCTTTCGTGCCTTTCGGCCGCACTACAAGGGCAAACCGTTCAAAGGCCAAGGCTCTCAGAAGAAGCCCTGGTCTGGGAAACAGAAGTCCGGCCAATCCGGACCTGCAGCCCATAACAGTTCGGCCTGAAGGGGCGCCCTCACCCAGTTTTGGGGTGGGGGGACGCTTGCTCGGTTTTCTTCAGCCCTGGTTGGCCCGTGTGCGGGACAGATGGGTTCTGGAAATCGTTCGATCTGGTTACAAGATCGAGTTTCTCTCTCGGCCGGAGAGCAGATTTTTTCCCTCAAATCTTCAACTGTCTCCAGAGCGCCTGCGGGATCTGCACCTGGCGGTGCGGGACCTGAGGGCTCAGGGAGTGGTGGTTCCGGTGCCTCATCGGGACAGATTTCGGGGGTTTTATTCCAATCTGTTCACCGTGCCCAGGAAGGAGGGCAAGGTTCGTCCGATTCTGGACTTGAAGGCTCTGAACCGCTCTGTGCGGGTTCGCAAGTTCCGCATGGAATCCCTGCGCTCGGTGGTGGCTGCCCTCGTTCCGGGGGAATTCATGGCCTCCATCGATTTGAAGGATGCGTACCTTCACATCCCCATATTCGAGGGTCATCAGAGATACCTTCGATTTGCCATTGCGGAGGATCACTACCAGTTCGTGGCGTTGCCCTTTGGTCTCGCCTCGGCTCCGCGGGTCTTCACCAAGGTGCTTGCACCGGTTCTGGCATTATTGAGGGCCCAGGGCATTTCTGTCCTGGGGTATCTGGACGACATTCTGGTTCGGTCTGCGACCAGACAGGGTCTGGAGGAGGACCTGTCTGTCACAATGCAAACTCTGCAGGAGTTTGGTTGGACGATAAATGTTCCAAAGTCGACACTGAGTCCGTCGGTTCGTCTCCCCTATCTGGGAATGATACTGGACTCGGTGCAGGCGAAGGTCTTCCTGCCGGAAGACAAACTCAGGACTCTTCAGGAGGAAGTCAGGTCCCTCAGGGACGTTCCACACTCGTCTCTGCGGACGTGTATGAGGTGTCTGGGATTGATGGTCTCGGCCTTCGAGGCGATTCCTTTCGCGCAGTTTCACACGCGGGGTCTCCAAGCGGAGATCCTGTCCAGGTGGGACGGGCGACCTCAATCTCTGGATCTTCAGATCTCGTTGAGTCATCGCACCAGGGAAAACCTTCTGTGGTGGCTCCAGTCCCCGTTGGTGTCCGGGGGCAAGTCGTTTCGTCCGATCTCGTGGACGGTAATCACCACGGATGCCAGCCTGTCGGGCTGGGGTGGTGTTCTGGGCGTTCTGTCCGCCCAGGGGACCTGGTCGGAGGGGGAGTCTTCCCTCCCGATCAACATTCTGGAATTGCGTGCGATAAGGCTCTGTCTTCATCGCTGGACGGACCGGCTGCAGGGCTGCCCGGTTCGGGTGCAGACGGACAATGCCACGGCGGTGGCCTACATCAACCACCAAGGGGGCACCAGGAGTGCCCGAGCGGCTCGAGAAGTGGCCGACATTCTATCTTGGGCCGAGACTCATGTCCCGGCGATAACGGCGGTTCACATTCCGGGAGTGGAGAACTGGCAGGCGGACTATCTGAGTCGCCAGACCCTGGATCAGGGGGAATGGTCTCTCCACCCGGCTGTTTTCCAGATGTTGTGCGCGAAGTGGGGTCTTCCAGATGTGGACCTGTTCGCGTCTCGCCTCAACTACAAGGTGAAGAGGTTCGTGGCAAGGACGCGCGACCCTCGGGCAGACGCGTCGGACGCGTTAGTGGCCCCGTGGCATCAGTACAGGCTGATGTACGCGTTTCCACCGATTCAGTTGCTGTCCAGGTTCCTTCGCAGGTTACACTCGGAACGCAGCACGGTGATTCTTGTGGCACCGGACTGGCCTCGCCGGTCCTGGTACGCAGACCTCGTGAATCTGGCGGTCGACGCCCCTTGGCGTCTGCCTCTTCGAGACGATCTACTGTCTCAAGGACCGATTTACCATCCTGCTTTACAGTCGCTGGCTTTGACGGCCTGGCTGTTGAGACCGAGGTCCTGAAGGAGAAGGGTCTCTCTCCAGAGGTCGTTCATACTTTGATCAACGCGAGGAAGTCTTCCTCGGGGAAGGTTTATTACTGTACTTGGAAGGCATATTTTGCCTGGTGTGAGTCCAGGGGGTTTTCACCCCGCACGTACTCGGTTTCCCGTGTGCTGTCTTTCCTTCAGACGGGTGTCGATCAGCGTTTGGCGCTGGCTACGATAAAGGGTCAGGTGTCTGCGCTGGCCGTTCTGTTTCAACGTCCCGTGGCTTCCAACTCCTTGGTTGGCACCTTTATTCAGGGTGTGCGGCATCTGGTTCCTCCTAGGAGGGATCCTTTGCCCCCTTGGGACTTGAATCTCGTTCTATCTGTGTTACAACGTGCTCCTTTTGAACAGATCAGGGAGATCTCGTTGTCTATGTTGTCCAAAAAGGTCGCCTTTTTGGTGGCGATCACTTCGGCTCGCAGAGTGTCGGAACTGGCGGCTTTGTCCTGCAAGTCTCCGTACCTGGTTGTTCATTTGGATAAGGTGGTCTTGCGACCTAATCCTTCTTTTCTGCCGAAACGAGTTTCGGAATTCCATCTTAACGAGGATATTGTTTTGCCTTCGTTGTGCACGAAGCCTAAACATCCAAAGGAGATGAGATTACACTCTCTGGATGTTGTTCGGGCGATAAGGGTTAACCTTAAATCGACTGAGTCTTTTCGTAAGACGGACTCCTTGTTTGTTCTTCCAGAGGGTCCTCGGAAGGGCATGGCGGCTTCGGCCTCTACCATCGCCAAATGGATCAGGCAGACCATTGAACAGGCCTATGCCTTGCAGGGGAAGGTTCCCCCTGTGCCTGTGAAGGCGCACTCTACTAGATCTCTGAGTACGTCTTGGGCCTGCCGTCATGGGGCTTCTGTAGCCCAGGTGTGTAAGGCGGCGACTTGGTCGACCGTGCACACTTTCACAAAATTCTACAAAGTAGATGTTCAGGCATCGGCGGATGCTTCCTTTGGCCGCAAGGTTCTTAGTGCGGCTGTTCCCTAGGGTCTCTTGTGGGGACTCCTGGCTGTTGGGATAGTTTTTTGTATCCCCTGGGTTTTTTGTCTTTTCCTGGGTTGTTGCTCCTGTTGAGCACTTATTTTTGCTGTTGCCCAGCTGGTTTCCTTCCTTTGGTAAGGTTCCTTTCTTTGATGTGGAGACTGCGTTGCCTTTCGGCGCGGATGCGTTTCCCACCCCTCATGTTTGCACTGCTTTGGGACGTCCCCATATGTGACGAATATGAAGAGGCGGCGACTGTCGGAGGACGTAAGAGAAAACGGAATTTTTGTAAAATTCCTTTCTCTGAGTCCTCCGACAGTCGCCGCCCCCGCCCCTCTTTTGGGGTTTGAATGTATACTCTACTGCTATTCCACTAAAACTGAGATATGGTTGCAGGAAGTAGGAGGGTATTGACTGAGGGGACCACCCCTTGAGGGTGGGATATGTTAAAGCTTTATTGTTAACATATTCTGTTGCCTAGCTACTCCTTCGGAGCAAAGTCTAATACCCCATATGTGACGAATATGAAGAGGCGGCGACTGTCGGAGGACTCAGAGAAAGGAATTTTACAGGTAAGATTTTACAAAAATTCCGTTTTTTGTCTCCCACTCAACCTACTTGCTATTATAGAAACCTGGCTTCAAGTGTCTGACTGATTCTTCTGCTGCCCTCTCCCATGGAGGCCTCCAGTAGACTCACTCACCCAGACCCAGCGGTTGGTTTGCTTCTATCCCCACTGAGCACCTTTCAAGTCCTTCCAATCCCTCCCTCTCCATCTCTCTCTTCTTTTGAGACTCACTGTCTTCATCTGTTTTCTCCAATTTCTCTAAGGGTTTTGGTGATCTATTGGCCTACTTGACTGGTGTCACGCTTCCTTGATGACTTCTCTGCTGGCTTACCCTACTTTCTCTCCTCTGAAAAGGCCACTTTCATTCTTGGTAAATTTTAACACACCCATTAATGTTAACAGCCTGGCTACATCTCAAATTTTCAACTTTAACCTCATATTTTGACCTAACACAATGGGCACTGTCCTCAACTCTGATGGTAATACCTTTTGAGCTTGTTTTCTCGTTTCTTTGCACTCCTGGCAACCTCACCCACACTTTCAGTGTCCTTGTTTTCAACAACCTAACTCTCCAAGCAGCAAGCAATTAACCATAGAAACCTCTGCCACTTCAATCCTCTTTTCTACTCTGCAACTAACTGACCACCCTATGACAAAGTCACACCCCTGACTTGGCCACCTCTGTTTACAATAGTTCCCTCTCATCCACACTGGACTCACTTGCTCCTCTTACTACATGAAGTATCAGGCCCTGACTATTACAACCTTAGTGTGACTACACCAGAAATCTTTAGAGACCTAGCCGTGCACGATTGTGGTGTAAAACCAAATACCAGCATTCAAGCATTCACCCTATAAATCTGCTTTATAATACCAATGCAATTCCTCCCTCTATGCTGTCATACAAACTTAAGTTTGTCACTCTCATTAATACTCTGTTAAAAGTAGAGCAGAGTCAACTAAGACAGGATGACATTCTACTTTCTCTACCACTATCTCCACCCAGTAACCCACTCGCTGCTCACGAGATTGCCAATCACTTCAGAATCCAGTTTAATGCAGTGCATGGAGGAATCTCCAATGCACAGATATCTATTCTGCTTAACATACCCCGTACAAACAACACTTTCCTCTTTTGACCTTGCTTCTACCAAAGGGGTCACTAAAGTTTTTTCAGAAGCCTGCCTTACCCCCTGTCAGCTGCACCCTATTCCCTCACAACTACTACGGTCACCCTCTTCTTCTATCCTATGCTCCCTCATTCACATCTTCAATCTCTCCCTCTCTACTGCCACCTTGCCCTCCCCTCTAAAACATGCTCGGAATACCCCATACTTAGGAGTTCCAGCCTGTAAAAAAATAAATAAAAGCCAGCAGCTACAAATACTGTAGCTGCTAAGCTTATAACATAAGGACACTTAACCTGTCCAGGAATCCGGCGATGTCAGCACCCCAAGCCGATCCCTCCATTGGCTTGGGGTGCAGATGCTCGCACCTTCATTAAGGGAAACAGGAAGTGAAGCCTGTGCATGCGAAAGTTGTCCTGTGCTTTCTGAATGGTCCTGCTGTCTTTTGGGACCTGCGTGTCCCCCAGAAGGCAGCGGGGGGTGAAGGAGGGGCTGGAAATTTCTTGCATTGTCGCACCATGATTGCACCGATCTTACCCATAAGTGGGAGCTGGTACCTGGTTTTGACAGGTATCCACTCCCCCCAAAAGGTGCCAAATGTGGAGGGGGGGGGGGGGAGAAGCAGAGCTTCCCTTTGTTGGTGGAGCCCTGCTTTAAAAAGCCCTCACTGGATCCCACCAGCCTGAAAAACTTAAGACCCATCTCCTTGCTCTCGTTTACCTCTAAACTTTCTAAAACTGGGCTCATAATATTCCCTCCTGCCCGTGCCCCCTCCCCTGACTTATCCATCAAGATCAATAATACAACTATTAGTCCCTCCTCTCACGCAAGGGTACAAGGTGTAATCCTGTACCCTGACCTGTCCTTCCAGTGCCAGATTCAATCCCTGTCCAAATTTTGTAGACTTCACCCTGGTAACATCTAAATATGCCCCTTTTTAACCGTTAAAACCACTAAACAATTTATTCACTCCCCTGTTATCTCGCGCTTTGACTATTGTAGCGACCTGCTTATAGGCCTACCTCATCTCAGGCTATCCCCTTTTCAGTCTATCGCGATTACTGCCAGACTCCTCCACATTGCCAACTGTTCAGTGTCTTGACACTCCTCTCTGCTAATCCCTCTACTGGCTTCCCATTGCCCTATGAATAAAATTCAAAACATTACCAATAACATACAAAGCAATTTACAACTCTGCACTGAGCAACATCAATCTTGTCTCAAAATATCACTCAAACTGTCCTTTACACTCCTCTCAAGACCTCCTGCACTCTAGCTCCCTTGTCTCCAGGACTTCTCCAGAGCCTCTCCTATCCTCTGGAACTCCCTACCCCAATCAGTCTAGCTTTTTTCTACTTTGTCCACTTTTAGGCGTTCCCTGAAAACTCATCTCTTAAGGGAAGCCTATCCTGCCTTCAGCTGCTGTTTCTCTCCCTTTATTTTGCAGTATTCAGTGATGTCACATAACTTCAGATCCTCTTCCTGCAAAGTCCAAGAGCAGCAAGTGAGTGTGGTACTGAAAGCTAGTGACATCACTTCCAGGGAGGGGCACTGTTCTGTGTAGCCAATGAGCGTATACAGAATGGGAGGAGCTGATCATAGGTTCCCAGCCCGCCCAGTGTTCCCTCATCAATAAGGGTGCATTGTACATCCTAATTCATGATAAAATGAAGAAATAATCCACACGGGGGATGGGGCACATATACAGTATAACTGTGCTGGGCTGTAAATGAAGACTACCATAGGAGAAGGGAGCTGGACACGGGGGAACTGTCAGTGTAGCTGGAAGTGCTCTCAGCTCACAGTCTACAATGATCATAGTACAGGCAACCACACAGTCTACGTTTCCACTAGTGTGACTTGTCATGTGACTTTAGACACACAAAGTAAGCGACTTTGAAAAGGTACCTGCACTACTTTGATGCGACTTTGATCCAGAGAGTGTAAAGTTGGATCAAAGTTGCACGACTTTGGGGTGGCAATAGTGGACTTGTAGACTAAAGCTCCATTTCCACTAGTGTGACTTGTCATGTGACTGTCGCATAAGTCACAGCAAATTGATTTCAATGGCACCCATTCCCATCTCTGTGACTTTAAAAATCAGCAACTTTGAAAAGTTACCTGCACTAATCTGATGCAACTTTTGATGCGACTTTGATCCAGACAGTGTTAAGTTGGAACAAAGTCACACTCTAAATTGCAGTAGTGGAAACAGTCGCATGACAACTCATAGCCAATTGATTTCAACGGCACCCATTCCCATCAATGCGACTTTGAAAATCAGCAACTTTGAAAAGGTATCTGCACTACTTTGATACAACTTCTGATGCGATTTAGAGTGCGACTTTGAGTGCAGCTTTGATCCAACTTTACTCTCTGGATCAAAGTCGCATCAAAGTATAGCAGGCACCTTTTTACAGTCGCTGATTTTCAAAGTGGCATAGATGGAAACGGGTGCCATGGATATCAATGGGCTGTGACTTGTCGTGCGACTTTGTGTCCAAAGTCGCATGACAAGTTGTACTAGTGGAAACGGAGCCTAAAACTCCATTACTTTAATGTAATGAGCAAAATAAATCGATATGTATCCTAAACTTTTAAAAATGTTCCTTTTGTACCTTATTTCTTTCATCTATTGCGCCGGTCACATGACACCCCCTCTCTGTTTCAGGGGAAGCTGTTAGCCTAAACGAGGCTATCAAGACAGGAGATGATGTGAGGGATGGGGGAGGGGCTGGGCAGGTCTGAGCATGCCTGTCTAAGAAAGACCAACAACCTTTTCAGGAAGTGAAAGACAGCTTAGCAAATTCAGATGACGAAAGAAGAAGCTGTTTGTCTAGCTTAAATAAGACTTTCTAAGCTACACAAGCAGCTAGCCAGAAAATGAATATTAAAGATATTTAACATACTATTAATAGAAAAAAATGTAATTTTTGACTTGAGTTTCCCTTTAACTGCTCATTCAGTTTAGGCATATGGGAATTTGTTGTTAAACTTGCTATCTCAGTGAGGGTTTACTAGATTGTGCAGTGCATCACCTGGTTTAATACATAAAGGCAAATGTTTGTTCTTTTTTGTAAATTGGACTTTACCGCATGCAATAATTTAGGAAAATGAGTAACATAATACCCTTATTACATGTGGTAAAGCTTTGCGAATTGACCCCTATGTCCCAAAGAAACTGCACTGAAGAGACATTCATGTTCAGTTTTACCAAAAGAAAGGGGGGATGGTGTACATATGTGTAATTGCCAAAGGTCAGAAGGACATGGGATTAAAATCAAGCATTGCCTGGATTTAGACTAGGTTCACATCTGTGCGATTTGCAGTTCGCAGAAACGTCCTACATTCCATTTAACATGGTTTATTGTGGTACATGTTCACATCTATGCATTTTTCAGTCGGCTCGATTTTGGAAAGGGTCGGGAACTTTTTTTTTCCCGCAGCACATTGCGTTTTGTGTGTAATAAACTTCAATAGACCCACACCAAAAATGCAAGTGTTTTGTTTTACATGCGTTTTGCATGTTGCATGTTTTCCTCTAACAAACCGTGTATAGCCGGCAATGTGTTTTTTTTTTTCCTCTTTTGTTTGACGGACACAGCTTTATATCTTCCTTGAGAGATGGGTTATGCTGCTATTCCTAGGAGTAGGATCCTAGGTGGAAAAGGGTTAACAAAGCTCAACTATGCCTGTAGTGTAGTCCCAGGTGGTATACTCCCACTTCCTGCTCTATGATCTCAATTTTTTTTTCTCTGCCTAGTCATGAGTAAGGACCTGGCTACTTGCTAGGATCTATGGTCCTGGCATTTTTTTCTTTTTTAAATGGAACTTTTTCCTTTTTTTTTTGTCTCTTCTATCAAGCCTGTTTCTGTGAGGACTGCAATCAACTGCCAGACTGGGTGATGCACTGAATATCCTAGATCCTTAAATAAGGAAGTAAAAAATGACTGTGCTAACTAATAAGTGGAAAAGCAGCTGGCACCAATCACTAGACAATAAAGTGACAAAGAATACAAAAAATAAAACAAATGTGCAGCGCTAATAATGATAAATATGTATAGGCAAATAATACATAAGAGTCCAACAAACATGAAAAGTCCATTAAAAAAATTCCATGTGAATAATGATGATGGGAAAAATCCAACAGAAAATAATGTGATCTAAATGTGCAGCAAATCCCAACACCAGTGAAGATAAAGTGGATTGCGCTCACCAGATGGATGGGACCCAGATACCGTATAGTATAGGGGTCAAACAGGCTTGAGGGGATATTGATGGAATGTCCCAGCTGGATTCACCGACCTCAAGGGATTCCATATAGATCAGCAACGAATATGGACACTTAAATTCTCCACTCCAACACGGTTAAAGGTAAACAAAAAAAAGGGGGGACAGACATAGCGTAACACTGCTAAAATCAATTTATTATAACATAAAGCCGATACACTTACAAACATCCGTAAATGAATAGCATGTCAAGTATACACAGCAGGGGGGCTGACTGTAGTCCTTTTAACGCGTTTCAGCATAGATGCCTTTCTCAAAAGATAATGCCAGCCTTTTGAATGTCCTCTATATATAATATATTAAATGGTTTGTTCCACCTGGAGAGAATCGCCTCTGTGAACCGCAAGGAAGCTTGTAATGGCGCCGGCGTGCGCTTCAAGCCTCACTGTAAAAAACCGCCAATAGCGTAACGTCACTTCCGGGACTCAACGGAAGTGACGCTATTGGAGCGCATCAGACGGCGAACTTGCGGTTCAAGACTCTTTACCATGTTGTATCTCTGTGATAACTTCCGGAATAAGCAGGAAGTAACGGTCAAAGACCGAATCATCATATGTAAATATGCTAATGCATTAGAAAACAAGAGAACACACCACTGATAAGATCTAAGGTGACTTTCAACACTGGGGGAACCAAAATAGAAAAAATTAAATGATCAATAATAAATTAAAAAATATTAAAAAGTAATAAGTAATATATGCATGGAACGACCAATTAAAGGCGTATATTATGTAAATTCATACATAATTTACATAACATTAAAATACATAAAATAACAAAGAAATGTTAACTATTTTAAAAAAATGAAAATTACAAATATGTTATAACCAAAAAAGAATTTGTTATAACCAAAAAAATAATCAAAACATATCTAAAAAGGAAGGAGGAAAGGTATAAATTGCAGGAAGATGAAAGGTGTGGAATAAATGAGTGTACACATCACGCTGTATTGATGAAGGCATTTATGTCCCACTCAATATTTAAACCATATGGGTAATAAGATTTAAGGGTATAGATCCAGTAAGTTTCTTTCCGGGAGACACCTCGAATTTTAGAACCACCCCTCCATGGAGATGTATACTAGTCTATAATCTGGAAAAGGGTACCTGTAGGATCTTTATGATGGAATGATAAATAATGTTTGGATACATTGTGTTTATGCTTGCCTGTAATGATACTAGTAATGTGTTCATTGACTCGTACATTAAAAGATCTAATGGTACGCCCCACGTATTGTTTTTTACATGGGCACGTCATTAGATAAACTACGTGAGTAGTAACGCACGTGGCAAAGAACTTTATTTGGTAAAGACTATTAGTAACTGTAGATTGGAAAGATAAGAACTTCCTCCTCTTGTCACAGTTGTACTCGCACACCCTACATCTCCGACAAGGGTAAAAGCCAATAAGGTCTGCAAAATTTTTTTTTCGGCTTAATCGGTTCATCTGGTATATTAGGGGCCAGTTGTCCTCTCAATGCAGGGGCTCCCCTAAAGGTAACAGATGGTCGAACAGGCAAGGCAGTATTCAAGACAGGATTAGGGTTGAGCGAACACGGACTGTAATATTCGTGTTCGTACCGAATAATTGGATTTTTGTTACCCGAACACGGACCCGAAAACTTTACTGTATATTCGGGTAAAAATCCGTGTTCGGTCGTTTTATTTCCGGGTTGTGCATGCTTTGGCGCGCTATTCATGGCGGGCTTTCAACAGCCAATCAACAAGCGTTTAACTGGTGTGCCTAAGCCATCCCAGCCATGCCTACAAATGTATCAGTAGCTGTGATTGGCCGTCTGAAGCATGTGACCAAGTCTTTATAAGTTCGAGGCAGCGCCGCTGTGGCGTCATTCTGCTGTTTAGTTCAGGGAGAGAGCACACAACTTGCTGGCTGCTGATTAGGGACAGACAGGAAAAAAAAAACATTTGTGTCCAGATAGAATTGAGGGACAGGTCGGAGTGTGTTAGGCAGGGCGAGTTGTAGGCATTTTAGGGAGAGAGTCTGCTGATTTTTAGGGTCAGTGTGTTCTACAAACTACAATCGATATTGCTGTGTGGGGTGGGGTTTGCAGTGACCGATCTACGATCTTATCAATCCTTTTAGGGAGAGAGTCCGCTGATTTTTGGGGTCAGTGTGTTCTACAAACTACAATCGATATTGCTGTGTGGGGGGGGGGGGGTTTGCAGTCACCCGATCTACGATCTTATCAATCCTTTTAGGGACAGAGTCTGCTGATTTTTAGGGTCAGACAGTGTGTTCTACAAACTACAATCGATATTGCTGTGTGGTGTGGGATAGGAGATAGGCAGGTGTCAGTGGTCCACATCCATTTTGCTGTGTGTGGGCTGCAGTGAACACAATTTTTTTGGGGTGCAGTGAACACAATCTTTTTGGGGTGCAGTGAACACAATCTTTTTTGCCCACTGAAGAGGAGGGAGAAAAGTATTTTTCTATCAGGCACTGTGTGCAGCATTTTTCCTTCAGCTGTGCTGTGCTGAGTGACTGATCATACACTGCTGTGTTCAGTTCACATGTGCTAATATTGAGTGGTTTCAAAAATCATACACTTTTTTTCTATTCCACTATTCAATATACAGCCTTGGGTTAAAAAAAATTAAGTTGTGGCCTGCAGCAGAGCTGAATGATATTTGGGGTTCATCTCATACTTCTGAAGATTTGAGGGTGCTGCCTGTTCCAAACTCCTCCTACTCCTCATCCAGCCTTTTAGGGGTACAAACAATAGTAATTGGGGCCTAGTGTGGTTTTGTACGTGTTTGATACATACACTTTTTTTGATCATATTTCCTATTCCACTATTCAATAAAAACCTTTGGGGATCAATTAAATTGCGGGATAGTCTGTGTTGGTACGTGTGAGATCCACCTTTCCAAGTTTTTGGGGTTCATCTCATACTTCTGAAGATTTGAGGGTGCTGCCTGTTCCAAACTCCTCCAACTCCTCATCCTGCCTTTAGGGGTACAAACAATAGTAATTGGGGCCTAGTGTGGTTGTGTACGTGTGATATACATACACTTTTTTTGATCATATTTTCTATTCCGCTATTTAATCAAAACCTTTGGGTATATACAATTAAATTGCGTGATAGTCTGTGTCGGTACGTGTGAGATACACCTTTCCAATTTTTTGGGCGCATCTCATACTGCCGAGGATTTGAGGGTGCTTTAGTCTGCCTCCTGCCTGTTCCGAACTCCTCCTACTCCTCATCCTGCCTTTAGGGTAGAAAAAATTGTAATCGGGGCCTAGTTTGTGTTTGTACGTGTGAGATACACCGTTTTGTAAAATTTGTCCTATTCCGCTATTCAATATACACCCTGTTTGAGTGTAAAAAATTAAATTGCGGGATAGTCTGTATCGGTACGTGTGAGATACACCTTTTAAATTTGTTTGGCGCATCTCCTTCCCTCGCCAAGGATTGCAGGGCGCTTCAGTTTGCCTCCTGTTCCCAACTCCTCCTACTCCTCTTCCTCATCCTGCCTTTAGGGTACAAAAAATTGTAATCGGGGCCTAGTCTGTGTTTGTACGCGTGAGATACACCGTATTATAACATTTTTCCTATTCCGCAATTCAATATACACCCTTTTGGAGTGTAAAAAATTAAATTACGGCATAGTCTGTATCGATACGTGTGAGATACACCTTTTAAATTAGTTTGGCGCATCTCCTTCCCCTGCCAAGGATTGCAGGGCGCTTCAGTTTGCCTCCTGTTCCCAACTCCTCCTACTCCCTTTAGGGTACAAAAAAATTTAATCGGGCCTAGTCTGTGTTTGTACGTGTGAGATACACCGTTTTTTATCCTATTCCGCTATTCAATATACACCCTTTTGGGGTAAAAAACATTAAATTGCGGCATAGTTTGCATATTTGACTGTGAGATACACCCGTGCGATACTGTTGTTGTTTTGTTCCGCTATTCAATAAACACCTTTCTAGGGCAAGATCTTAAATTACAGAAATATGAGGAGACCGTCAAATAGGGGCCGTGGCCTGGGTCGTGGTGCTGCTGGTAGAGCTCCTGTTGCAAGGAGAGGACGTGGTCGATCTGTGCCAGCTACATGCACAAGTGAAACACCTTCCTCAAGTGTTAGTAGGCGACAGAACCTGCATCAGTATTTGGTAGGGGTAGGGCATCATACGCCTCTAGAAGTGATGTGGCCAGAACACAGAGAGGCGATAGTAGATTGGTTTGCTGCTGACAGTGCCTCCAGTTCCTTCACATTGTCTCCCACCCAGTCTACTGCAGAAAGGTCAGAGTTGGCACCTGCAGCCGATGTCCAAACGTCTTTCACCTCACCCCCTTGCAAATCAGGCAAGCAGTCTGAGCCCCAAGCCATACAGCAGTCTCTTGTTCTTTTTGAGGACTCTGTCAGCAGGGTTTCCCAGGGCCATCCACCTAGCCCTGCCCCAGAAGTCGAAGAGATTGAGTGCAGCGATGCCCAACCACTCATTTCTCAAGATGAGTACATGCAAGGACCATCGCAGCACGTCTCCGATGATGACGAAACGCAGGTGCCAACTGCTGCGGCGTTCAGCATTGTGGAGACCGACAAGGAGGGCAGGGGTGAAGACTGGGTGGAAGATGATGTGGAGGACGATGAGGTCCTCGACCCCACATGGAATGAACGTCATGCAGGTGACCTGAGTAGTTTGGAGAAAGAGGCGGTGGTCGCACAGAGCCACCAGCACAGCAGAAGAGGGAGCAGGGTGCAGAAGCGGAGCGCCCGTGCCCTAGACACTACGCCTGCTACTGCCCAACGCAGCAAGGGAATGAGTGCACCAAAGTCAGCTCAAAGGAGTTCTCTAGCGTGGAAGTTCTTTAGAAAATGTGCTGATGACAGGACACGAGTGGTTTGCACCCTGTGCAATCAGAGCCTGAAGCGAGGCATAAACCTTCTCAACCTGAGCACAACCTGCATGATCAGGCATCTAAGTGCAAAGCACGAGCTGCAGTGGAGTAGACACCTTCAAAACCAAGAAACGTCTCTGGCTCATCCTGCTTCCTCTTCTGCTGCAGTCTCGGCCGCTCCAGCCACATCTGTAGTGATACCGGCACCTGCCACCCCGCAAACAGAGGATCTGTCAGCAACACCACCACCTGGGTCACCAACAACCATCTCCACAATGTCCCGTGGAAGCGTTCAGCTTTCCATCTCCCAAACACTTGAGAGGAAGAGGAAGTACCCCCCTACTCACCCACGATCCCTGGCCCTCAATGCCAGCATTTCAAAATTCTTGGCCTTTGAAATGCTGTCATTCCGTCTGGTGGAGACGCACAGTTTTAAAAACCTTATGTCGGTGGCTGTCCCACAGTACGTCGTGCCCAGCCGCCACTACTTTTCCAGGCAAGCCATCCCTTCCCTGCACAACCAAGTGGGGGAAAAAAATCAGGTGTGCACTGCGCAACGCCATCTGTGCCAAGGTCCACCTAACTACCAATACGTGGACCAGTAAGCACGGTCAGGGGCGTTATATCTCCCTAACGGCACACTGGGTAAATGCAGTGGCGGATGGGCCTGAGGCGGATAGCAATTTGGCGCATGTCCTTCCACCACCGAGGATTGCAGGGCGCTTCAGTTTGCCTCCTGTTCCTAACTCCTCCTACTCCGCTTCCTCATCCTCTACCGCCTCCTCATCCGGACAGCGTAACACCTTCACCACCAACTTCAGCACGGCCAGGGGTAAACGACAGCAGGCAGTTTTAAAACTTGCCTGTTTGGGGGACAAACCACACACCGCGCAGGAGTTGTGGAGGAGCATGGAACAGCAGACAAATGAGTGGTTGCTGCCAGCGAGCCTCAAGCCCGGCCTGGTGGTGTGCGATAACGGGCGAAATCTCATAGCAGCTCTGGGCCTAGCCGGTTTGACGCACATCCCTTGCCTGGCGCATGTGCTGAATTTGGTGGTGCAGAGGTTCCTTAAAAACTAACCCGATATGTCAGAGCTGCTGCAGAAAGTGCGGGCCGCCTGTGCGCACTTTTGGCGTTCTCACCCTGCTGCTGCTCGACTGTCAGCGCTGCAGCGTAACTTCGGCCTTCCCGCTCACCGCCTCATATGTGACGTGCCCACAAGGTGGAACTCCACCTTGCACATGCTGAAAAGACTGTGCGAGCAGCAGCAGGCCATAGTGGAGTTTCAGCTGCAGCACGCACGCGTGAGTCGCTCTGCGGAACAGCACCACTTCACCACCAATAACTGGGCCTCCATGCGAGACCTGTGTGCCTTGTTGCGCTGTTTTGAGTACTCCACCAACATGGCCAGTGCCGATGACGCCGTTCTCAGCTTAACTATCCAACTTCTATGCCTCCTTGAAAAAACAATTCGGGCGATGATGGAGGAGGATGTGGCACAGGATGAGGAGGAGGAGGAGGATGAAGAGGTAACATTTCCAAGGCTTTCAGGGCAGTCATTCGCAAGGGGCTCCGAGGGTGGGTTCCTGCACACACAAACGCCAGGGACACAATTGTCCAGCAGAGGCACAGTTCTGGAGGAGGAGGAGATGGAAGCATGTTCACAGCAGGGTGGCACCCAGGCCAGCTCATGGCCATCACTGGTGCGTGGCTGGGGGGATATAGAGGACACGGACGATACACCTCCCACAGAGGACAGCCTTTCGTTGCCTCTGGGCAGCCTGGCACACATGAGCGATTACATGCTGCAGTGTCTCCACAATGACCGCCGAGTTGCCCACATTCTAACTTGTGCTGATTACTGGGTGGCCACACTGCTGGATCCCCGTTACAAGGACAACGTACCGTCCTTAATTCACTCACTGAAGCGTGATCGCAAGATGCGCGAGTACAAGCTGGTAGACGCGATGCTGCTGGCATTCCCACCTGACAGCGGGGCCACAGTGGAAGCACAAGGCAGAGGAGGAGGAGGAGGAAGAGGTCGCCAACGCAACGCCAGCACCTCAGAAGGCAGGGTTTGCATGGCCGAAATGTGGAAAAGCTTTGTCAGCACGCCACAACAAACAGCAGCACCAGCAGCTCATATGGAACATCTTAGCAGGAGGCAGCATTTCACCAACATGGTGGAGCAGTATGTGTGCACACGCCTACATGTAGTGAATGACGGGTCTGCCCCCTTCAACTTCTGGGTCTCCAAATTGGGCACATGGCCTGAGCTTGCCCTTTACGCCTTGGAGGTGCTGGCGTGCCCTGCAGCCAGTGTATTATCTGAACGGGTATTTAGCGCGGCTGGGGGCGTTATCACAGACAAGCGCAGCCGCCTGTCCAGAGACAATGTGGACAAGCTCACGTTCATTAAAATGAACCAGGCATGGATCCCACGGGACTTTTCCGTACCTTGTGCAGAATAGCGATGGATACCGACCTTACCCACCCATTGTTCCATTTTTGCTCTTTCTCACTCTTTTGGGGTGTACCCTCATTTAAAATTTGTGAAAAGAAGCAGTGTTGGCTACCTTGTCCTCCTCAGGGCCAGATTAACGTAGGGGCTATTGGAGCTGCAGCTCCAGGCCCCTACCTTTTTATATAGGCCCCGGGTTGGCCATATTCACTGTTACCGCTCTTCTGTCACTTGTAAACACAGAAGTCTGGCTTCTATGCTCGCTTCCCCAGGCAGCTCCCTCAGAACCTCCCCACACAGCACGAAGGCCGGACAAGGAGGGACAGTTGCCGATGCATGGATGTGTTTATGGGCTTCAGAGACAGCATCCCATGTTGAATTAGGCATGCATGGCTGCACCCTTCCTCCTCTGGGTGCATGCCAAGGCACGGCCCTTAAGGCCCTTCAAAATCCTCAGCACCAAGCCCATGATGCTCTTAATCCGGCCCTGGTCCTCCTCCACCGCCGCTTCCACCTACACCGCCCATAGGTGTGCGCAGCCTATTGCATTAGGGTGTGCACCCCAAAGTTTAAATACACATGCATGTGTTTGCCTACATGTACATGGCCCCGATACATTACTCTCCCTGTTGGCAAAGTGAAATAGAGCAGAGCAGGTCAGAGGGAGATCTTTCCCATCTCCTCACTGGCAAACAGAGCGATAATGCTAATGTGCCCTAGGTGATTAGTGTATGCCCAGGTACACCCGGCACACCCTGTGCGCACGCCTATGACACCGCCACATCCACCACCACCTCAACCTCCCTCCTACTCCATATGGGCCTCGTCCTTCAGAGATGAAGAACATTGTTTTATTTTTCTGTTTTTTTTTGTTGTTTTAAGTTATTTCCCTATCCACATTTGTTTGCAGAGCACTTGCCATGCTCTTAACTACGTTTTGCTGCCATTTGCAGCACTCTAGCCCTTTCCATTGGTGTTTTAGAGCCATTTTAGTGCCTGAAAGTTTGGGTCCCCATTGACTTCAATGGGGTTCGGTGTCCGGGAAAAGTTCGGCAAAAGTCCGGGACACGGACACAGACTTTTTTTTAAAGTTCGGCCGAACCCGCCGAACACGGACATCCAGGTGTCCGCTCAACTCTAGACAGGGTCATTTTTAAGCACGTCCCAATGTTTTGAAAATATCTTTTTAATTGATCCATATTGTGTGGAAAATTCAGTGAAGAAAGACCATTTAGCAAAATTGGACTGATCTTTTTTGTTGTTTTTTGATCCAGATAGTAACTGCATCCTATCAATCTGTGCAACCTCCGTAATGGTAGATTAGAGAACGTCAGGGTTATAGCCCTTAGTCAGGAATCTGCCCTTCAGTAACTGAGCTTTTTGGAGGAAATTTTGATCTTGGGTACAATTCCTCCTAAGCCTAATAAATTGGCTCTTAGGTATTCCGCCCAGCCAAGATTTGTGGTGACAGCTATCGGTTGGTAGGTAGGAGTTACGGTCAGTATCTTTAAAAAATGTGCTGGTGATAAATTGATTATCGACCAATACAATATTTAGATCTAGAAAATGGATATTATGTGGGCTGTACTCATAAGATAACTGAATACCCCTTACATTGTTGTTTAGGAAGGCCATGAAAACCTCAAGAGATGGTAAATCACCCTTCCATAGGAAGAGGATGTCGTCTATATAACGCATCCACAGCACTAACTTGGGTGCGTCACAAGGATAGACGACATCCTCTTCCCATTTGGCCATAAAGAGGTTGGCCAGACTGGGGGCGAATTTCGCCCCCATGGCCACTCCTCTTTGTTGTAAATAAAACTGGTGATTAAACCAGAAATAATTACGTCCTGTAGCAAACATCAACAGGTCTAAGATGAAATCTCGATGAGGAGAAGAAATAGAAGCATCTGTTTTTAAATAATGCTCAACGGCCTCAAAACCCAATTCATGTGGGATACAGGTGTAAAGGGAGGTGACATCTGCCGTCACCATAAGATGTTCACCTTCCAACTTAATATCCTTAAGTCTATTAATGACCACCTGTATCCTTGATGTAAGAGGGGGTTTGAGTTACTAAGGGCTGCAAATAAAAATCTATATATTTGCCAATCCTAGATGTGATAGAGTTGATGCCGCTAACAATAGGATGGCCAGGTGGTTGAACCGGGTTCTTATGTACTTTGGGTAAATAGTACATTATGGGAATACGAGGAGCAGTAGGAACCAAAAATGACTTTTCTTTTTTATTTAGAATATTCCTCTCATAACCCTTTTCTACCAACCTTACCAATTCACCTTTAACCGCTTGCCGACCGCCGGAAGTAGATATACTGCGGCGGTCAGCCCCAGCCAGGCAAAGTGACGTATATATACGTCACTAGCCTGTGACCGGTTTGTGAGCCAATAGTGGGCGAGTGCGCACCCGCCCCGGCTCGTTCACTGGAGAGTCCGCGCGTGTGACCGGCGGACCCGATGTCCGCCGGTCACACCACGATCGTCGGTAGAGCGGGAGAAAGGCGGGCGGCTTATGTAAACAAGCCGCCTGTCATTCTCCCCTGTGTAAAAACCGAGATCAGACGGTTCTACTATGTAGAACCGTTGATCTCTGTTTTTACAATAGTAGACCTGTCCCACTACAGTTAGAAACACGCCCCTAGGACACACTTAACCCCTCCCTCTCCAATACAGTTAACCCCTTCCCTGCCAGTGTCATTTTTGCAGTAACAGTGCATATGTATAGCACTGATTACTGCAGTAATGTCACTGGTAACCCCAAAAGTGAAAAATGTCAGTCAAGGGTCCGATCTGTTCGCCGCAATGTCGGAGTACCGCAAAAAAAATTGCAGATCACCGCCATTACTCGTTAAAAAAAAAAAACACCTAAAATGACAAAAATCTTTCCCTTTGTTAGTAAACGCGATAACTTTTGCGCAAACCAATCAAAATACGCTTTTTGCGATTTTTTTTTTTACCAAACATATGTATCATAAAACAAATTGGCTGAAAATGTTAAAAAATTTGGATTTTTACATTTTTTTTGGGAATTTCATATAAAAAACTTGAAAAATATTGTTATTTTTGCAAAATTTACGCTCTTTTTTTTGTTTATAGCGCATGATCAAAAAATCGCACAGGTGATCAAATACCACCAAAAGAAAGCTCTGTTTGTGGGAAAAAAAGGACGTGAAATTCGTTTAGGTACAGCATCGCACGACCGCGCAATTGTCCGTTAAAGTCACACAGTAAAAAATCGCAAAAAACCCCCTGGTCAGGAAGGGGGTAAAATCTTCCGGGGCTTAAGTGGTTAAAAGAGGAAGTGGGATTGTTTTGTATTTTAATGTAAGTATCCTGATCACTTAGGATTTTGTTCATTTCGTCATAATAGTCCTGCTTATCAAGGACAACGATTCGGCCGACCTTGTCAGCAGGACGTATTATGAGTTCTTTCTGTTCACACAGAGATTTTAAACCTTTTCTCAACTGAGGTTGTGTATAAGGTTTTTTACAGGTAAATTTGCCAGATCCTTAAAAACTAAATCCCTGAATACCGCCACCGATGGAGCAACCGGACCGGGGGGGGGGGTTAAACAGAGACGGGTTTGATAGTCCTGAATGCTTAATAGAAGAGATATATTCTCGAGGTGTATCGCTTCTAGGATTGGAAAGAATATATCTTTGTACATTTATTTTCCGCACAAATTTGTGAATATCAATAAATGTATTGAATTTATTGATGGGTTTCCGTGGAGCATATTTCAATCCCCTGTCCAAGGTGAATAACTCATCAGAATTAAGTTCCACTTTGCTGAGATTGAAAATGCCGGAACCAATAGGTTTTTATTCTTTTTCCTCTGGATCCGCCACCCCCCTCTGGTGCCTCGCTTGACTCTGGACCCCTTTTGCCCTTGTTGTACTGCCGAGGAAAGTTCGCCGTCTTATGCGCTTCAATAGCGTCACTTCCGTTGAGTCCCAGAAGTGACTTTACGCTATTGGCGATTTTTTACAGTGAGGCTTGAAGCACACGCCGGCGCCATTACAAGCTTCCTTGCGGCTCACAGAGGTGATTCTCCCCAGGTGGAACAAACCATTTAGTATATTATATATAGAGGACATTCAAAAGACTGGCATTATCTTTTGAGAAAGGCATCTATGCTGAAACGCGTTAAGAGGACTACAGTCAGCTCCCCTGCTGTGTATACTTGACATGCTACTCATTTACGGATGTTTGTAAGTGTATCTGCTTTATGTTATAATAAATTGATTTTAGCAGTATTACGCTATGTCTGTCCCCCCTTTTTTTGGTTTACCTTTAACCGTGTTGAAGTGGAGAATTTAAGTGTCCATATTTCCATATTTTGTCCATATATGGAATCCCTTGAGGTCGGTGAATCCAGCTGGGACATTCCATCAATATCCCCTCAAGCCTGTTTGACCCCTATACTATACGGTATCTGGGTCCCATCCATCTGGTGAGCGCAATCCACTTTATCTTCACTGGTGTTGGGATTTGCTACACATTTAGATCACATTATTTTCTGTTGGATTTTTCCCATCATCATTTTTCACATGGAATTTTTTTAATGGACTTTTCATGTTTGTTGGACTCTTATGTATTATTTGCCTATACATATTTATCATTATTAGCGCTGCACATTTGTTTTATTTCTTGTATCCTAGATCCTTAGGCTTTTTTCACATGGGCGGTGTGCCCGATGGAGTCCATTCTGCACAGCGGGGGATCGATCCGCGGATCCCCGCTGAGCAGCCGTATAACAGCTAGGCCCCCTCTCCCCCCCCCCCCCGTGTGCAGAGATGGAGCTGTTAGATCCTCGTTCTCCTCTATGGGGAGATCGGATGAGAACGGACCATGCGTTTAGTCCTGTTGGGGGTCCCCTACAAAGCCCCCCTGGCTGATTACAGTACCTAATGGAGTATTGGGAATCGCGCGCTCGTCGTGCGGTGCCACCATTTTCTTGTAGCCGCATGTGTTGCAGCTTGGCAGCCAATTTCCTGGAGATTGGTGGTTTCCCATAGGTAATGCTGCAGCCATTTTCTTGAAGCCACATGAAACGATGCTCGGTGGGCGGCCTCTAGTGACAGCACGGCCGTTTCCTCCTCTTTTCGGATTGGCGTGCTGCAGGCTGTTAGCGCTCTTCCTCCTTCTCCCTGCTGAGATACGTTTGGTGGTGAGTCCTGGGGCGGTATCTCCCTGCCTTCTCTGCTATTGCAGTGTTGCTGGGACCTCTGGTACCACAGGAGACAGCAGTGGGGGGGGTTTTTACAGCTTGTCTGATAATTTTACACTGGGTTTCAGTGCCGGCCCCAGGGTGCCATGGAGCCTCTCGAACAGGTGTCACCACCCAACCTGCTCTCAGAGGGGGAGACCCACTCTGTAATGGCGGCCATGACGGCGGCCCTGCAGTCTCTGGTGGTTAATGTGGACATGGTCTTACAAAAGAGACCTGGCAAAAAGCGCCCCCTGCCTTAACCTGTTTCCTCTGCCTCCTCCGATTCTGAGGATGATTTAGCTGCCGCAAACGTGAGTCATCCCACGAGGTGGGCGTCCACACACTTTGAGTGCTCTGATAGTGAGGATGATTCCTCTTCCACTACCTCTGCGCAAGAAAAGGCACTTGTGGAGGCACTGATTATATCAGTGTGGGAAGCTTTAAGAAAAATGGAGGACATAGCAGATGCTGTGTCGGCTGCACCAATGCAATTTGGCATATATGGTGTTCCCCTTTCCTGCCTATTTCAACTAGATTATCGCTAGTCAGTGGGGGTCCCCAAAACACATGGTCGGGATACCTAAGCGTTTCGCTAGGAGGTATCCTTTTGAGGAGTCCCTCCTTAAAGAAACTGACAGTGCCACCGGTGGTGGACTCTCAGGTTTCTAGGCTAAATAAAGTCACGTTACTACCAGTGGAGGACGCTCCGTCCTTTAAAGACCCTGCAGATAGGAAGGCTGAATCTTTGGTCCGCCATCTTTTTACCGTGGCAGGTTCAATCCTGAGGCCGGTGTTTGCCATAACCTGGGTCTCCCAGACCTTGACGGAGTGGGCGAAGCTTTTACGCCAGGATTCGAAAGCGGGTCAGCACCCTCATGAAATGGCAGAGCTGGCGGACCAGTTAATACTCCCTGGATGCAGCCCCTTTAGCCTGCAGGATGTCGGTGACAGCGGTGACTCTGCTTCCACAGTTTACAAAAAACAGAGAGCCTTGCCCCAAACGTGGCACTGTCTTTTCCTCTCACATCCGGCCCTTTGGTCCCGCAGGGTCACAGCACAAGGGTTCTAAATTCTCCTGCTCTTTCGCAGGGGGTTCCAAGAGATCCTGGGGTGGTAAGTCTAAGACTGCATTCCCTGGTCTCGCAGATAAGCCCTCCTCCGCCTGAAGGGACGCCCTCACCCATACTAGGCGTGGGATGTCTGTTTCTTTCCGGACCCATGGGCCGTGTTTTATCCAAGACAAATGGGTACTCGAGTTGATTCAGTCCGGTTACAAGGTTTTTGCCTTCCAATCTGCGCCTGTCCTTGGTTCGGCTTCCCAGGCCTTCTGGGAGCGGTGCAGGATTTGTTGCCACAAGGTGTCATAGTACCAGTTCCAGAGTCGGAATGTTTTCAGGGGTTTTATTCAAACCTCCTTATGGTCCGCAGGAAGGATGGGAAGATTCGCCCAATCCTGGATCTCAAGGCCCTGAACTACATTGTGCTGGTTCAGAAATTAAGAATAGAGTCCATTCGCACAGTTGTGGCTTCCCTTCATCAAGGGGACTTTCTGGCCTCCATCAATATCAAGGACCCTTCATATTCCAATTTGTATCGGGCATCAGCATTTTCCTTGTTTTGCAATAGGCGAGGAGCATTATGAATTTGTAGCGTTACTCTTTGGTCTCGCTTCAGCTCCTTGGGTGTTCACAAAAGTGTTGGCCCCGGTATTAGCCTTACTCAGATAGTGGGGGATCTTGGTACTGGGGTACCTGGACGATCTTCTTCTGAGGGTGGAGTCATCGTCTGTCCTGAAGGAAGATCTAGACATCACGGTGCTGAATTTTCAAAAGTCGGCCTTGACCCTGTCCAAGTTGGACTTCCTGGGGCTGACTCTGGATTCAGCCTCAGCCCGGATGTTTCTCAGAGAAACTAAACTCTTGAAATTGCAGCATGCGGTTAGGCTCCTGTTGTCCAATCGCCGGTCGTCTCTCAGAACTTGCACGCAGGTGCTGGGCTTGATGGTTTCCACCTTCGACGCTGTTCCATACCAGACTTCCGCAAAAGGAGAATCTAACCAAATGGGATTAGAATCCACAGTCCCTGGACAATCTGATCCTGTTGAGTCAGGGTGTGAGAGGGTCTCTGCTTTGGTGGTTCCGCTCCCTGGTGCATCGACAAGGGAAGTATTTTCTCCCCCTGTTCTGGACAGTGGGTACCATGGACGCCATCCTCTCCGGGTGGGGAGGTGTCCTGGGCATGGAATCAGCCCAAGGGTTCTGGTCTCGGGAGGAGTCCAGTCTGCCGATCAACATCCTGGAAATTCGAGCGCTCAGGCTTTGCCTGTCCCAGTGGACGGATTGTCTGCAGCGGTGTCCGGTAAGGATTCAATCGAACAACGCCACAGGTGAGGCGTATATCAATCACCAAGGGGGCACCAAAAGTGTCCTAGCGGCCAAAGAAGTGGCTGGCATTCTAGGGTGGGCAGGCAGAACACTTTGTTCCAGCCCTCTCTACTGTGCACATTCCAGGGGTGGAAATTTGGCAGGCGGACTACCTCAGTCGACAGGCACTGTGTCTGGGTGAATGGTCTGTTCACGCGGAAGTGTCTCAACAACTGTGTCCCTGGTGGGGGACCCCCGATGTGGACCTGTTGGCCTCTCGTCTCAACCCTGAAGATTCCGTGATTTGTTGTAAGGTCTCGGGATCCTCTGGCAGACGCTCTGGTGGCCCCTTGGGGCCGGTATCATCTGATTTAGGACCAACCCCCCCCCCCCTCCCCTTCCCACTGCAACTTCTGCCGAGACTTCTGCACAGAATCGAGGCAGAAGGAATGCCAGTGATTCTGGTGGCCCCAGACTGGCCTTGTTGGCCCTTGTACATGGCCCTGGTAAGACTGGTAGCCAATGCCCCTTGGCGGCTTCCTCACAGAAGATCTGTCTCAAGGACCAATCTTCCATCCTGCTTTAGGGTCGCTGGCTTAAACGGCCTGGCTTTTGAAAGTCATGTATTAAAGGATAGGGGGTTGTCTGATTTGGTGATTCCTACTGTTAAAAGCTAGGAAATCTACTTCTCGGAAGATTTACCATCGAGTTTGGAAGTCGTATAGTACTTGGTGTGAGTCTCAGGGCGTCCCTCCCCCCTGTTCCTTTTCGGTATCATGTCTGCTGGAGTTTCTACAAGGGGGTGTAGATCAGCGTTTTGGCCCTGGGCACCATTAAGGGACAGAATTTAGCCTTGGCAATTTTCTTCCAAAGACGGTTGGGCCCGAATTCCTTGGTTCACACCTTCGTGCAGGGAGTTTGCCACCTGGCTCCTCTGTCGGTTCTTCAATGACCGCCTTTTGAGAATATTCCTGAAATTCCTCTGCTTAACTTGTCACAGAAAGTGTCTATCATTTCTACATGCAGGGTCTCAGAGCTGGCTGCGTTGTCCTGTTGGCCGCCTTAGCTGGTGGTTCACAGGGACAAAATGGTGCTCCGTCCCTGTCAGTCGTTTCTTCCTAAGGTCATTTAGAAGGCAACACAAAGTCTTCAATGTCTTCATTTATGTCCTAAGCCAAAGCACCCAAAAGAAGTTGCTTTGCATTCTTTGGATGTGGTCCGGGCTATCAGGATGTACATGATGGTGACTGAACCTATTCGAAAATCGGATTCCTTGTTTATTCTTATGGAGGATCCTTGTAAGGAGCAGGCTGCATCTGCTGCGACCATTTCCAGATGGATCAGGCAGATGGTGGTGCAGACCTATTCAATTAAGGGTCACGTTCCTCCTTTCTCTGTTAAGGTGCATTCCACGAGGGAGTTTAGTGCCTCCTGGGCCGTCATCAGGCGTTGGTGGTCCAGGTTTGCAAACCGGCCACCTGGGCTTTTGTACACACATTCACCAAGTTCTACAAGGTGGATATTTTTGCATCGGCCGATGCTGCCTTTGGCAGCAAAGTTTTGCAGGCCACTGTGGCAGAGACTTCTACCTCTTAAGGGTGTGTTTTTCTGGTAGGTGAGCTCCAGTTCCTGGTTGGCTAAGTTTAGCCCTTTTTGGGAATTTTGTTTATTGCTGTGTTTTTTTACCCCACCCCTCATGCTGAATCTGCTTTGGGACATCCCATCTGTCAAAGAAGATATGAAGCTGTGTCCGTCAATGAACGAAAGAGAAAACTGGATTTTTATCTTACCGTAAAATCCTTTTCTCTGATGATCATTGGCAGACACAGCACCCACCCCTATCTGAAGTTGGGTTATGTATTCTTCTGACTCGTTTGCTTGTTACAAAACTGAGATCCTAGAGCAGGAAGTGGGAGAATACCACCTGGTACTGCCCTATAGGCGTAGTTGAGCTTTGTTAACCCTTTTTCGCCTAGTGTCCTACTCCTAGGAAGAGCAGCATAACCCATCTGCCAAATAAGATATGAACATCAGAGAAAACTATTTTACAGTAAGACAAAAATCCTGTTGTTTTTTTTTTTTTTGTGTTCAGCTGTCAGCGAAAAACCCCAGTGAGAGCTGCTAAATCCTCTGTTAAGGATGCGATGACCCGCTTCCCAGCCCGCTCCTTAACCAGCTATACAGCTTTTATTAGAGAGAAACAAAATGCATGTTCCAAAACTCACCTGAAAACTGTATCAACCGCAACTCCATTGATGTAAACATGGGAACAAGCAAGTTACAGTCTGGGACATGGTGCTCCCACCCCACACACTTATGGGTCTCAGGGCACAGCCTCTTCATCAGATGGACTCTGACCTTCAAGGTGTTTGAAACAAAATGTATCCTATCGGTAATCTTCCTAGGAGGCGATGCTTCTCTCTGAGATGGCTTCCAATGTCCTGGCCTTTGCTGTATACACCTACGGAGGAGCAACAAGTTTACACCTGCACCTTTATTTTTTGCACAACTTGCTGCTAATAAAAACTTAGTGCCCTACATTAGCTGTGAACAGAAATGTTTCTTGGATACAGGATGTTAAGCTGCACACTTAGATGGAAAACAAAAAAAAAAAAACCGTCACTGCTGTATGTTTATAAAACCAAACAATGGGCAACTTTAACCCCTTTTATACTCCTTCTTAAAGCACTCTCTCGCTGTCTTATATGGACACGAAATAACGTATATTGCTCTACGACTTGTGTACCAAATAAAGACCCTGGAGCTAATTATTTAACTAGAATTAAGAGATAGACAGAAGGTGCACCGGCTTAGTGCATTATCCTCAATAAAACAGCTTTATTTGATAAAAAATTCACACTCAAACATATGCTTGACAAAGGCACATCAACTTGATGTAGCTCTAACATCCAGAGTCTCGCATAACAGATGTGATGTCCTATGTTAAACTGGCTGAAGTGTTTTGAGGCCTTGCCTCTTCCTCAGAGCCAACTAAGTACAGTGGGTACGGAAAGTATTCAGACCCCCTTAAATTTTTCACTCTTTGTTATATTGCAGCCATTTGCTAAAATCATTTAAGTTCATTCTTCTTCCTCATGAATGTACACACAGCTCCCCATATTGACGGAAAAACACAGAATTGTTGACATTGTTGCAGATTTATTAAAAAAGAAAAACTGAAATATCACATGGTCCTAAGTATTCAGACCCTTTGATTATACTGATTGGACTTGATTAGGAAAGCCACACACCTGTCTATATAAGACCTTCCAGATCACAATGCATGTCAGAGCAAATGAGAATCATGAGGTCAAGGAACCCCTACTGAGGAAGTCAGAGGAGCATCACGCTCGACGTAACGCGTATAGGGGGGGGGCGGAGCGTGCGTGGCCGACGCAGACCTTCTCTCCGGTGTACTACCATGATCTTGTCATTACAGCAGGCACGGCTGAGTGCCTTGTAAATGTGAGTTGAATGTATTTTCTTCAATAAAGCCCATTTGAATCACTAAGCAGAGAGCACTAGATTTTGCCATATCTTTTCCCCATTTATGTCCCGTAATCCCCGGAGGTGACAAGCAGGGAGGCCCTTTCCTGGAGTCCTACAATCCTTGATATATGCATTTGCTGGCCCGTTTGGGTCTTGCAGGAAGGTGAGAGGCTAATCCATCTGGTGGAGGGATTCACGTATCGGTGTTCACAATTTGTGTTATTGGTCACCATAGGATTACTCTATTGAACACTGGGACACTATATATATATATATATAATATTGGATCTGAGCACAAGCACTTTTGTGTGTCTTATGGACTGGATTTTCTTATAATTATTTATAAAATTATTTATATATTATCATCACTCTTATTATTTGTGTAATTCTGGCGCATCACGTTTTTTGTATGATTATCAGTTTATTGTGATTTGTGAACACGATTGGTGTATGCTGCCGGACATTTCTTATTTTTACACGCGGATGTTTTACATTTATGCACTTTATTCACGCACAGTGATTTTGTGTTGAGTTTACATCACTTATTTGGTTTGCGCTGATAGTTTCTTTTATAATATTTAGGTCAAAGGAACTGCCTGAAGAGCTCAGAGACAGAATTGTGGCACGGCACAGATCTGGCCAAGGTTACAAAAAGATTTCTGCTGCACTTAAGGTTCCTAAGAGCACAGTGGCCTCCATAATCCTCAAATGGAAGACGTTTGGGACGACCAGAACCCTTCCTAGAGCTGGCCGTCCGGCCAAACTGAGCTATCGGGGGAGAAGAGCCTTGGTGAGAGAGGTAAAGAAGAACCCAAAGATCACTGTGGCTGAGCTCCAGAGATGCAGTCAGGAGATGGGAGAAAGTTGTAGAAAGTCAACCATCACTGCAGCCCTCCACCAGTCGGGGCTTTATGGCAGAGTGGCCCGACGGAAGCCTCTCCTCAGTGTAAGACACATGAAAGCCTGCATGGAGTTTGCTAAAAAAACACCTGAAGGACTCCAAGATGGTGAGAAATAAGATTCTCTGGTCTGATGAGACCAAAATAGAACTTTTTGGCCTTAATTCTAAGCGGTATGTGTGGAGAAAACCAGGCACTGCTCATCACCTGTCCAATACAGTCCCAACAGTGAAGCATGGTGGTGGCAGCATCATGCTGTGGGGTTGTTTTCAGCTGCAGGGACAGGACGACTGGTTGCAATCGAGGGAAAGATGAATGCGGCCAAGTACAGGGATATCCTGGACAAAAACCTTCTCCAGAGTGCTCTGGACCTCAGACTGGGCCGAAGGTTTACCTTCCAACAAGACAATGACCCTAAGCACACAGCTAAAATAACGAAGGAGTGGCTTCACAACAACTCCGTGACTGTTCTTGAATGGCCCAGCCAGAGCCCTGACTTAAACCCAATTGAGCATCTCTGGAGAGACCTAAAAATGGCTGTCCACCAATGTTTACCATCCAACCTGACAGAACTGGAGAGGATCTGCAAGGAGGAATGGCAGAGGATCCCCAAATCCAGGTGTGAAAGACTTGTTGCATCTTTCCCAAAAAGACTCCTGGCTGTATTAGATCAAAAGGGGGCTTCTACTAAATACTGAGCAAAGGGTCTGAATACTTAGGACCATGTGATATTTCAGTTTTTCTTTTTTAATAAATCTGCAACAATGTCAACAATTCTGTGTTTTTCTGTCAGTATGGGGTGCTATGTGTACATTCATGAGGAAGAAGAAGGAACTTAAATGATTTTAGCAAATGGCTGCAATATAACAAAGAGTGAAAAATTTAAGGGGGTCTGAATACTTTCCGTACCCACTGTATGTCAGCTATTTATACAACCAAACATGATAAAAGGGTGTGATCTAAGAGAAAAAAATAATAATGTAAATGCCAAATTAAATAGGACAGTCTCTATTAGTTTCAGTACATCTTATAACGCCAAAGCCTTTGAGATACAACATGCACTTCAGCGGAACTGGAATATCCTGAGACAGGATTCCGTCCTGGGAAAAATCTTGCCGTCCAGACCTGAGATTGTCTTTAGAAACCTAGAGACCGCAGGAGCCAAATAGCACCCAGCAGAGTCCGCAAACCCCGGGTTAGTCAGGAGGCAACCCTTGGGCCACAATATTTGACCAAAGGGGAAACTATAAATGTGGTGTGAGAAATTGTGGGTCTTGTTAGTTTATGTGGCATTTAAAGGAAGAGGTATGGGGTGTGATGATCGTACCTTTAAGATCAGACAGTTTATTAATTGCGGTACCAATTTTGTCATATATGGTCTCATCTGCCCCTGTGGCCTTCTCTGTGTGGGGCTTACGACTGAGGGTAAGGAACACAAATGCAGTATTTTGAGTAAGAACGAAAATGAAAGGGCTAAGGAGAACTAAAAAATACTCAGTTCCCCGACATTTCAGGCAGCATCATAATGGAGACCTGTCTGGTTTGATGGTTTTTGGCATTGAGGCCATAGGCAGATATCAAGACAACTGTAGAAGGTTTCAAAAATTGTGTAAGAGGGAGACCTATTGGATCTTCACTTTGGGATCTCTGAGCCTCAGGGGACTCAACGAGGACCTTGAGATCCATGGAGTCATCTGATTACCCATTTATTTGTGGTTTTGGTACTCCACCCCACTAATCCAGCGACTATTCTCATTCCTTGTGTATTAAATACGTTTGATTTTCATTTCATATGTGTATGTATACATACTACTGGTTACACATGTGATTATAGATGGGTGAGAATATTCCTAACCTTTTAATTCATTTTCACATGTATGGGCCCTCATTTTCCTTACCTTCCCATTCTATTTTTTTGTGTATAGCTGAGAGACATTGAGATAATCTATCCATTCCTTTATTGTGTTATTGTGGCACCATGCATTTGTCATCTATAGGCAACTAAGTGAATCAATAAGTGAGCGTTAGATTAGCGTTCTCCCATTTAAGGTGGAACCTATTCCATTTTTACTATCATTATTTTTACTATTGGTTTTAATTAATTTATACTGTATCTTTTAGGGGTATTTACACTTTTACCTTTTAGATATTTCTAACTATAAACCAATTAATCATGTAGTGTGTTTTTACATTTATGGTGGCAATCATATCAACAGATTTAATTGTATAATTTTGTTCTTTTAAACCTTGATTTTTTTTCATAGATGTATTATTATTTACATTTTTCATCCGAAATGCTCCTTGATGCATATTGTTGCTATCAAGATATATAGGGTGTGCATGTGTGGTGTGGACTCACGCAGTGGGCCATGCATAAATTATGACAGCTTTACCATATAAATTGGAACGGCCAAAAACGGGAAATCGATACAATGATGCATTGGTGCGCTGAGATAACAAAAATGCATCCATTAACATTTCGAGGTAGGTTTGCCATATTACTTTGTGCTTTAAGGCTATACATCCCCCCCCCCCCACTGTGCGTCCCACTGTGAAGCGTGGCAGGCATTTTGTGGTAAGGGCGGAAGTGACAATACCAATGGCCCAGAAGTGAAACGAGCAGAAGCGACGTCAGTGGTTTGGAGCTCTGGACGCAGCCGCACTTCCTAGTTGTGGTGGCTTGCGTTCCAGCCGCTCTAGAGCCCCGTTATTGCAGGCTCCTAATCTGTGGGACCCCATTGGATTGCTCCTGGATGAGAGAGGTTGAGACGTCCAGAGTGTGCCCCTGGCCAGGCTAAATCCTTGCCATGGATGGCCATAGATGATATCAGGGGGCTGACCTTATACACTTTCGTCTCCCTATTGCGGGGGGGGGGACGCATCACCTGCGGGTACCTTTCTTCACACACATCCTCGCTACGATTTTTAATGGTAAGATGATTCTTGGCACCAAGGTGTTTTCGTCTTCAAGATTTATCAATGATGTTACTCACTGACTGGACTTGGAAGTTTTGTGGCAATGCTGCGTGGGTTGATACCATGGGAACGTACACCCACTAGGGAGGGGCTAGCATTAGATCACACCCTTTTTTTAAAAATCAGGTTTGGTTGTGTGACGGAATACGGACACCGCGACTGGGTATCTCTGCCAAGAACCTGCTTCCTAAACACGGGATCTGTGAATCTGGCTATAGTTACCCCAAGAACTCTGCCAGTACAAGTTTTGGAGTGAAACCAGAATCAAACTGTTTATTGAAACACAAAGCAGAAGGAAAGCTACACTCTGACAACCCCTCCCCCTTAGAACCAATACACACAAACATACACATCCCATAATAAGCTTACTCAAGGCAGACAGGAACAGTAGAACAATGGAATGCAGGTATTCAACAATAACAAACGCCCCCACCCCACTAGCAAGGGTCTATGAAAACACTTTATGCAATATCCTAGCAATCTGCAATATATCTTCATATCTTTCCTGAGGGACACTGTTCAGAAATATTACAGTCCCAAGTGAAAGAGCCCCTCAGTCCCCCAACACAAACCACACATCTAGAACCCAGGATAACCGGGGTAACACAAAAGGCTGAGTCCAGTGTGGTTGTACAGCGAGTCTAATTAGTGCAGACCCGACTGGGGTTCTTGGTCACCCTGTTCCCTTAATAGACACAGGGTGACTTACACATCAGAGGCACCGGGGAAGCTGGACAAGGAGTCTCCCAACCTCCCCAAAGCAATCTGGGCTCCACAAGCCCCCCAACCAAAGTGACTCACGTCACATATCTCCCCTTTCGGCAGGAGACTAACACAGAAGGAGACCCCAAACAGGTTGACTTCGAAGTTAGTCCATAGTTCCAGTCCCCCAATGTCTGCACCCACACAGTACCCCAAACAAATTGTCCGGAACAGATCGTTACTCACCCAGCCAACCTCTGCCTCTCTCGTAGAACACATCCCCTGCTGGGGAGAAGTGTGGACTGGTCCTTCTCCCTGCAGTCCATTTAAGTGCCGAAGAGAAGACAGGGTGGCTGGGCTCCCTCCATCATGCTGTTGGGGATCTGGGCCGACTACCCAGCATCCCTGTGGTACCCAGGTGGAGAAAGTAGTCTCATACACTTTTTCTCTATGAAAATCCGCCAGTGCTTGTACAACAAGGCTGACATCCTCCTGTCCCAATACCAGACCTTTTTCTGGGTTTGTGTAAGTGGAAACCGAAGTCCCATCCACTACCACAGGGAATCCATCTTCTATTAGTTGCGGCCAGAGGCCAGCAGCACTCTGCCCTGTTGCCAGCTCTTCTGCTGGATTGCTGTCAGTGAATACCGTAGTCCCATCCACTGATATCAGCTCAAGCTGCAGTTGTGAGGTGCCGATTGCATTCTCACCGTGGAGCTCCTGCGGAGTTGATTGTTGTGGGCAGAGGCCAGTAGCGTTCTGTCCAGCTGCCAGCTTTTCCACTGGGCAGTAAAGTGAAACATTGGTGGCCTTGCACAAATCCTTCAGGGCCGCCGATTGTTGTATGTAGGGGTCCACAACGCCATGCACTGAAGTCAGCTCTTCTGCAGGAGGCTCACCGGGTTGTTCCTCCTCAACAGAAAAGTCTATTAAATCCCCAGTCTCTGGTGGGGTCTGGGGATCGAAATTCACCATCTCCTGTCTGTGGAATCCAGAAGATTTTACTGGTGCTGGGCAGAGGCTAGCAGAGTTCTGCCCTGTTGTCAGCACTTCAGATTTGGGAACAGCAATCTCCAGAGTTTCCACTGCCGACTCAAAGGCATGCTGCTGAACGTGTTCTAGCAGTTTCCTGTATGCCCTTTTCCAGATGCTGTCCTTTCCTTAGCAAGTGTTCTAGATCAGGTTCAAGCTCTGAGACCCCTGTGAGATGGAGCATAGCCTCTATGTAATCTCGCAGGTCCTCAAGGGTAGGTTCCCCTTCGTCACCAAACACAAACGCATCTGTAAGGCTCTCCCACAGCAATCCAGGGCCACCAAAGTCATATCCCTCTGGAGAGCATTCGGATGTCTCTCCTAAATATTTCTGCTCTGCGTGCCATTGCAGTGCCCGATACTGATTGTCCAGCTCTATCTCTTGCTGGACCAGCCTGTCCAACTCGGATACCCATTGCTCCGGGGGCGGCTCTCCCAGGAATGCCATCCGCAAGTTCCGTTGATCACTGGCCTGTTCCCCTGGGGTTGGAAAGCACTTGCCCTGGTATATACCAGCAAGCTGGAGGGCTCCAATCCAGAGCCCCACCCAAATCTGCTGCCTGAGCTCCAGGTATTGATCCGCAGACACCGTCCTGGGGTATACTGAAACGGCTATCCACAGCACCCCCTCGAACTCTGATGCTAGGTCCATATCTCCATTGTAGCGACCAAAGTCTGCTATCCCGATCTTGGATCCCGGTAGAGGTTTGGATGTCCCAGACTGCAGGAAGCATCCCACCGCTTGCCACCAATGTGTTGGAATCCGGACACCGCGACTGGGTATCTCCGCCAAGAACCTGCTTCCTAAGCTCTGGAATACAGGATCCGTGAATCTGGCTATAGTTACCCCAAGAACTCAGTTCAAGTTTTGGAGTGAAAAGAGGAATCAAACTGTTTATTGAAACACAAAGCAGAAGGAAATATACACTCTGACAACCCCTCGCCCTTAGAACTAATACACACAAACATACACATCCCATAATAAGCTTACTCAAGGCAGACAGGAACAGTAGAACAATGGAATGCAGGTATTCAACAATAACAAACCCCCCACCCCACTAGCAAGGGTCTATGAAAACACTTTATGCAATATCCTAGCAATCTGCAATATATCTTCATATATTTCCTGAGGGACACTGTTCAGAAATATTACAGTCCCAAGTGAAAGAGCCCCTCAGGTGCCACGTTTACGCTGACATTACAAATGTTTTCTTTTGTTACATTATACTCAGTAGTTGATTTTTGTATAAGTAAAAACACGCTTTATCTTTTCTTGTCATCAGATGTAAGAAACCAACAATGTAAAAGCTGTATGTTATACCTTTGGTATTCAATAAAAAAAGATTTTGGAAGAAAAAAAAAAAAGAAAGAGCCCCTCAGTCCGCCAACACAAACCACACATATAGAACCCAGGATAACCGGGGTAACACAAAAGGTTGTACAGTGTGGTTGTACAGCGAGTCTGATTAGTGCAGACCCGACTGGGGTTCTTGGTCACCCTGTGCCCCTAATAGACACAGGGTGACTTACACATAAGAGGCACTGGGGGGAAGCTGGACAAGGAGTCTCCCAACCTCCCCAAAGCAATCTGGGCTCCACAAGCCCCCCAACCAAAGTGACTCACGTCACAGGTTGTATAAATAAAAGGTAGAGATACAGTTTAGTTGGCTCTGAGGGAGAGGCGAGGCCTCGAAATGTGTCAGCCAGTCTAACTTAGGACGTCACATCTGTTATGCGAGACTGGATGTTATAGCTACATAGAATTGATGTGCCTTTGTCAAGCATATGTTTGGGAGTATGAATTTTTAGCAAATAAAGCAGTTTTTATTGAGGATAATACACTAGGCCAGTGCGACCTCTGTATATTTCTGAGATCTAGTGTATCCAGACATCCCCAGTCTTGAGAGGGCAGCTAGGTGGCAGTTATCCGGATTTGTCAAGACTAAGAGCCTAGAGCAATACCTTTGTGGGACTCCCCTCTAAGCGCAGGAGAGTGGTGTGTTGTATTTGTTGGCGAGTTAATTATTTAACCACTTGACCTCTGGAAGGTTTTACCACCTTCATGGCCAGGCTATTCAGCACTGTGCTACTTTAACTGTCAATTGTGCTGTCATGCAACATTGTATGCAGATTAAATTTATATAATTTTTCACATAAATTGAGCTTTCTTTTGATGGTATCTGATTTACCACTGGGTTTTTAATTTTTATTTTTTTATTAAAATAAAAAGAAATAGACTGAAGTTTTTGAAAACAAAACCATATTTTCTACTTTGTTATAATACATATCCACGGAAAAAAATTAAATTTCTTCATAAATTGTGGCCAAAATGTATTCTGCTACGTCTTTTTGGTAAAAAAAAAAAAGAAATCTCAATAAGTGTATATTAATTGGATTATGTGAAAGTTAGTGTCTACAAACTATGGTGTATATATATTTGAAAATTGATCTATCCTAATGTATTCACTACCTCATTTCTTGAGGCTCCTAAAATGCCAGGACCGTACAAATACCCCCCAAATTACTGCTTTTTTGAAAGTAGAGAGTCTCAAGGTATTTAGTAAGAGGTTCATTAACTAGAGGGAGGATCAGCAAATGGATATAGACTGAGCTCCTTCTCTCTACCCAGCTTTTTAGAACTCCCAACGCTGGATGCTCTGGTCTCAGCTCTTTCAAGTTGATGCAGCTTCTATGCTCACCCCTCCTGTCGTCCTGCCCAGTCACAGAAGCATTTGTTTTATGTATACAATAAATACAAAGGCTTCTGTGAATGGGCAGCAGAGGGGAGGGGTGGTCATAGCTGCTGTGTGTGCTTCTCTCCTCTCACAGCCCCAAGTAGACTCTGAGAGTGATTAAACCTTTCAGGTGTAAAGAATAGAGAGCAGTCAAGCACTTGGGAGATAATTTATTTGATTGACCAGAATAATAATTTTTTCCAGCCATTGAAATGAAATAATGCTGAAGTGTTAAACGCGCCTAGTGGTAGCAACACTTACACGTGTAAATCATTTTTTCTGCCAAAACGCCACTGCTCCTGTACATGCTGGCAGCGTGTGTTTTTTTTTTCTTCCTCTAAACGCATGGACACATAGGCTAACATGTAGGGGCAGTTACAGTAGAAGCAGAAAAAAAAATGACAGACGCCCATAAGAGCACACTCAGGAACGTCCATTGGTTAGGGCTAGCAAATTATCTCTCTTCACTAGACTTTGCAAAAGGTAAGGTGTAGAAGATATACTGTATAACATTGTTTCCACACTCTTATAGGTCATGGTACGAAATGTACTGCTTAATGGAAATGGGATTTTCTTGCCTAACAGGTCAATGAAACCTAGAAAAAAAACTTTTAACATGCTACCTCAAATTTCCTTTGCTGTTCGTTTTAAATAACAGGTTGATGTGTATATATACGGTGTATCTTTCGGGTATGTTTTTTTTTTTTTTTTAACTAGACTTTTTACTGAGGTCAGCCAGTAAAATTTGACACTGATTGTTCCAAAGATCAGTCTATCTCTTGCAGAGGTACTGGTGGTTTTGGTTTTATTTGACTTAAGCAATACACTGATGATTAAGAATTCATTTTCACAGTAGTTCTTGAAAAGGGGGTGCTGTTGCGCATAAACCACCACCAAATTAGGGGTTAACCATTTGCTTTTAACCAACCTTTTGTCTGTACCAAACATTGAATTGTTTTATTTTATGTAATGGCTTGAAATCTCCATTAGGTGGTGCTGTTTTATTGGCTTTCATTTACAGTGTCTCTTAATTTTAACCTGTAAGTTCAACTCTAGATTGTTTGTCATTAACTGTCTATCCCAGTCTGTTTTTTTTTTCTTTCTTTTTTTGTGTCTGTTACTAACTTTGTTTTTTTCTTTTTTTTTCTTTTCTCCTAACCAGCAAATGTATTTATACATATTATGCAGTTGTCTTTTCATCACCTTATGTAGCATTTACTAGTCATTTTTTCATTTATACTTAGGAACTGAAATATAGTGCGAATGTGAAACAGTGCAAAAAGAAGACAGACAGCAAATGACTAATGTCAAATTGTGCAGACAGTCTGCATAGGCACTATTACAACATCTAATACATAGTTGCAAGACATGTCTAATCTAGTGACTTTATACTGTAAAAATGTCTCTTTGGTTTACACAAGGATAAGGTGGTAATATGGCCTAGAGCATCCATCCTTCCTAAGATCGTTTCCCATCTTTTGGTAACTAGAAAGGAAAGCTTCACCATTTCTTAGTGGCTCAGAATAAATATTGTTCAAGTTTATGATCTTAAAGTAATTCTAAAGGAAATATTTTTTTTTTATGTTATGCTTACCATCTCTGTGCAATAGTTTTGCACAGAGTAGCCCCGATCCTCTTCTTTTTGGGTCCCCGGATGGAGGTCCTGGCTCCTCCTCCCCTGCCGAGTGCCCCTAATAGCAAGCCTCTTGCCATGGGGGCACTCGAGCAGGCTTGCTCCTGAGCCACGCTCCATGTGTCCAATCACACAGAGTGTGGCTTGGGCCCGCCCCCGCTCTCTCCTCATTGGCTCACTGGCTGTGATTGACAAACAGCAGCAGGAGCCAATGGCCCCCACTGCTGTGTGAGCCAATGAGGAGAGAGAGAGAGACCCAGGAGATCCGCTGCTCTCGTGCACATTGCTGGATCAAGATGGGGCTCAAGGGGGAGCTGCACCCAGAAGTTTTTTTATCTTAATGCATAGAATGCATTAAAGTGATTGTAAAGTCGATTTTTTTATTTTTTTTATTTTTAAATAACCAACCTGTTAGACTTACATCCTATGTGCAGTTGGTTTTGCACAGGGTAGCCCGCATCCTCCTCCTTCTCAGGTCCCTTGTTCCTGCTCCTGGCCCCTCCCTCCTATCGAGGGCTCCCACAGCAACCAGCTTACTATGGGGCACCTGAGCCAAGCTGCAGCTCCGTGTATCCATTCAGACACTTAGCTGCAGTTTGACCCGCCCCCTCTCTCTCCTGATTGGCTCACTGACTTTGACAGCCACGGGAGTCAATGGTGCTGCGGCTATGTCTCAGCCAATCAGGAGGGAGAATCCCGGATAGCCGAGGGACTTGTGGACATCGCTGGAGAGAGAGAGAGGGGGCACAGGTAAGTATTAGTGGGTGCTGGGGAGGCTGCTACACACTGAAGGCTTTTTATCTTAATGCATAGAATGCATTAAGATAAACCTTCCTGCCTTTACAACTCCTTTAAGGTAAAAAAAACCTTCAGACTCTAGAACCACTTTAAGGACAGGTTTCCATCTTCTCCTGTTAAGGCGCACACTACTATGTCTGTGAGCATTTCTTGGGCTTTATTATATTGGACAATGGTTTCCCAGATTTGCCAGGCTACCTAGCCTTTTGTTCACACGTTTGTTTTACCTGGTGAATGTTTGGGCCTCATCTAATGGCCACTTCAGCGATTAGATTCTTCAAGCAGAAATTTTAAACTGTAGGTTGCCCTCCCCTCTTTTTTGAACATCCCATTCATAAAAGAATAATTACCAATCCTGTGTCCTTTAATAAATGATAAAGAAAAGAGGTTTTTTAAAATTACCGTAAAATTATTTTATTGAGGTTTATTACACACGTCCAACCCATCTTATTTGTGGTCTATTTTTAAAGTGTTTGTTACCCTAAAAAAAAAATGTATCCTGTTCCTTTAAAGCATGGGTGTCCAACCTTTTGGCTTCTCTGGGCCACATTGCGTGTAGGGAAATTTTCTCGGGCCGCATATAAAGTAATAAAATGCTGCCGCACCCTTCCCACGCCGCCGTGTCCCCCGCACTAATTTAACACAACTAGAGGATGATCAAATGAAATGAAATCAGTATACAGAGGTCTACTTCTTCTGAGAGATAATAAAGAAACACTCTAACCACCATAAACACTTCAGTGATTTGAAGTGGTCATGGTGGTAGGAGTCAGAAACACTGCAAATGCTCCCCTTCCCACCCTCCCCTCTGAGGCAGCCTCTGCCTACCGTTAATTGGAAGCTGCTGTGGCCATGCCCCCGACCCGACTTCATTCCTCCCCAGCAAAAATAAAATTGTCAGGGGGCAGGGGGCAGTGGGCCGCATTGCCTGCGGTTCTGGGCCACATGCGGCCCTAGGGCCGCAGGTTGGACATGCCTGCTTTAAAGCATGTTATACAGTACAGTGCTTGTGCTGTGTCATTTGGCGCCTTCTATCACCTGAAATACCTGGCTGATCCTGCCTGGTTCTTCCCTCCCCCTGTAAACTGACCACAGTTTATCATGGCTGCTGAGCCCTGACAGGGGGTCAGTTTATGTGCCTCCGTCATCCGCAGCTCTCCTCTGTTCTGCCTGTTGTTCTCTCCCCCCTGCTGCTGAAATTACTTTTGATTCTAAATATAATCATCTTTGTTTCCTAATGCTATGTCTGTTTTATCAAAAAAGTTCCAGCTTTACCTGATTTCAGAGCGCTGCTCGGTGCTCACGTGACCAGCTGGCTCTCTCTCCTCTCGACTGACTTCAGCGGGGAATCCTCAGGCCTGCCCGCTGCAGCTGTCAGGCTGAGAGAGAAGAGAGGCGCCAGGCACATGAGCACCAAGCGGCGCTCTGAAATCAGGTAAGGCCAGCATTTTTAATTTTTAAAACACAAACACTGTGACACATAGCATTCGGAAACAAAAAGGATTATGCCCAGGTTCACGCTGAGGCCATTTTGAAATCGTGCGAGTTCAGCTGAACTTGCAGGATTTTAAACCGGCATTTCAGTTGGACTTCGGGGGTGATTTCACAGACATCTGTGCGGGATTCTGCACAGATTTCTATGGAATCATCCCCTAAATTGCCAAAAGTAGTACAGAAACTACTCCTGGGAATCGGTGCGGCGCCGCAAAGTCGTCATTGCACTGATTCTCGACGGTGCAATTGCCAGCAATTTGCTCCGATTTGACATGTCATATCACATGTCAAATCAGACCAATATGAATGTGGGCTTTATGTATTTATGACAGTGTCTTAACAACCACTGCTAGGTCAGAGGGGTATATCAGGCTGGCCATTGTTTTTTTATTGGCCATTGTCCTTATGCTTCTGAGGGTGGCAATATAAACCAGTCATATCAGAATAATTATTTATCCTGTGTCCCTTAATGAACCTCAAGAAACCAATTTATGGTAAGTACATAAATCCATTGTTTTTGTTTGTTTTATTACATTTTTTTAGTGTTGCATGACAAGAAAATGTGCAAAAACGAAAAAAAAAGGCTTTTTAAAAAAAATCTGCAGATAACTGATAATTATAGAGTAATTTTAAATGTGAAACAGATGTGGGGAGGTGCAGCATGATGCGGCACAGTAAACACATAGAGTCCAGTTGCAGATAACAGAACTGGTATTAATGCAGAATCTTACAATCTTGCAGAATTTACAAAAAAAAATGTCAGGAAGGCACTCGACAGGCAACCTCACGGCAAAATCAGCATGTGTAGCAGAGAAGTTTTTAGATGTGCCGACAGTGTCTGTCTTAAGGGGCAGAATGTGGCCTGGCCTGTCCAAGCCCAAATGGGGAGGTATCCAGAAGTATGGCATGTCCCTATCCTTTCCCTACTCGTTTGAAACCTCTCCCTGCTGCTAATCACTGTCCCTGTGACATGTCCCTACACTACCCACACACGAAATGCGAGCCAAGCCTGGGATCCAGGGCCTCAAATAAGCTCTGCCTGACCCAAGATGGCTGCTAGAGTCACATGGGGTGGCAGCATCCAATCGTAAAGCATCTCCAGTGACCCTGTAAACTATAGAAGAACCATGTTTCTCTTGACTTCTTCTCCCCTATGCCACTGTGGGTGATCGCCACCTGCAGTGGAAAAGGTAGACTGCGCCTGCCTACACACACGGCTGTCAAATTGGGAACAGAGCCTGTGTCCCAATTGACATGAATAGGAGGACTGCCTACACAGGGATGCAGGTAACTCCAGAGCTCACCCTGGAGATGGTATGGCCTACACCTATAGCAAGGATATTATTCACCTTTAGTGAAAGCTGCAGTTTTTTTTTTTTATCTACGAACACCCCTTACCTGAATAGGCAGTTTTTTGGTAAAGGTAAACTAGGTCTTTAACCACTTTACAACCGGAGGATTTTGCTGTCTTCCGTCCAGGCCACTTTTTGCGATTCGGCGCTGTGCGACTTCAACTGACAATTGCGCGGTCGTGCGACGCCGTACCCAAACGAAATTTACGTCCTTTTTTTCCCACAAACAGAGCTTTCTTTTGGTGGTATTTGATCACCTGTGCGATTTTTACTTTTTGCGCTATAAACAAAAAAAGAGCGTTTATTTTGAAAAAATAACAATATTTTTCACATTTTTTTATATGAAATTCCCCCCAAAAAAGATGTAAAAACCAATTTTTTTAAAAGTTTTTGGCCAATTTGTTTTATGCTACATATGTTTGGTAAAAAAAATCGCAATAAGCGTATTTTGATTGGTTTGCGCAAAAGTTATTGCGTTTACTAACAAAGGGAAAGATTTCTGTCATTTTTGGTGTTTTTTTTTTAACGCGTAATGGCGGCGATCTGCGATTTTTTTTGCGGGACTGCGACATTGCGGCGGACAGACCGGACCCCTGACTGACATTTTTGACACTTTTGGGGGTACCAGTGACATTACTGCAGTAATCAGTGCTATATATATGCACTGTTACTGTAAAAATGACACTGGCAGGGAAGGGGTTAATTTTATTGGAGAGGGAGGGGTTAATGTATGCCTGGTGCTTACTGACGTGTAGGGGGGGAGGTGACTATGTGATTCATGGACAGATCGGATGTCCAGCTATGCTGAACAGTCCGATCTGTCACTCCCTGTCACTATGGAGATCCGCCCGCTGTGTTTACACACAGCGGGCGGATCTCCAGACTCGATCCCCGACGATCGGGTAAGAGCAGCGGCGATCGCCGCTGCTCCTCCCCTGGCCCGACTCCCGCTGTGAATGAAAACAGCGGGAGCGAGCCTCCGGCGGCGCGCAAGCGCCGCCCAGAAGGGGAGGAGTCCAGTCACGTTAATACTACGTGGCTGGACGGGAACGAGCCACTCTGCCGCAGTAGTATTACTGTGAGCGGTAGTAGAGTGGTTAACCGATTGCCGACCGCCGCAAGTACATATACTGCCGGAGGCACGCTCCCACCCCCGCTCGTTCACGGACACCTCCACGCGAGTGACTGGCGGACCCGATGTCCACCAGTCACTCGCGATCGTCAGTTACAGTGGGAGAAAGGCAGGTGGCTAATGTAAACAAAGCCGCCTGTCATTCTTCCTTGTGTAACAGCAGAGATCATCATACGGTCCTGCTATGTAGGATCTTAGATCTCTGCTGTTACATGAAAAGCCACTTCCCTGCACAGTAAGAAGCAGGTCCCTAAGGACACACTTAGCCACTGCATCTCTAATAAAGTTAACCCCTTCCCTGCCAGTGTCATTTTTACAGTAACAGTGCATATGTATAGCACTGATTACTGTAGTAATGTCACTGGTACCTCCAAAAGTGTCAAAAATGTCAGTCAAGGGTCCGATCTGTCTGTCGCAGTCCCGCAAAAAAAAATCGCAGATCGCCGCCATTACTCGTTAAAAAAAAAAACAACAAAAATGACAAAAATCTTTCCCTTAGTTAGTAAACGCAATACCTTTTGCGCAAACCAATTAAAATACGCTTATTGCTATTTTTTTTACCAAACATATATAGCAGAAAATATGTTGGGGGAATTTCATATAAAAAAATGTGAAAAATATTGTTACTTTTACAAAATTGTCGCTATTTTTTTGTTTATAGCGCATGATAAAAAAATCACACAGGTGATCAAATACCACCAAAAGAAAGCTCTGTTTGTGGGAAAAAAAGGACGTCAAATTCGTTTAGGTACAGCGTCGCACGACCGCGTAATTGTCCGTTAAAGTCACGCAGTGCCGAATCGCAAAATAGGGCCTGGTCAGGAAGGGGGTAAAATCTTCCGGGGCTTAAGTGGTTAAAGTAATACTAAAGGCTTGTGGTTTTTTTTTTTTTTCCTTCAAAATAACAAATATGTCATGCTTACTTGCTCTATGCAATTCTGCACAAAGCAGCCCCGATCCTCCAGCCCCATCGGTGCTCTGGGCCCCCCCACAATTTCCCTCATAGCAAGCCACCCCATAATCGATTTCATTCCCTACTTTGCTGGGAAAGTAAATCCATTACTTCCCCGCTGACAGGACAGGGACTTGTTTACATAGGCACAGCCCTGTCTGGTGTGTGTTCCAGATGATCGGCAGGTGCTGGCGTAATCTTTTGGCTGGCACCCGCTGATCGGCATCTGCTGTGTAAAATCATAGCAGAGCCAGGTTTCCGGCGGCGTAAGATCTCCCCCCCACCAGGAAGTGCCAGATAACATACTATAATTCTGTAATCTGGCGCAGCAGAGCCGTCTTGCCACCGTATATCTATAATATACGGTCGGCAAGCGGTTAAGGTAAACCTGCAGTAGTGATGCAAAATATGCACTACTTTGAAAATATTATTATCCCTATAAAGGTGCCATAGAAAACAGAGGTATCAAAGGTTAAGGTTGTAACTGGTTTCCTGCACCTGGGATCCCACGTGGTCTACCTAGCCATATTCATATCCCTTTCAACTGCCGTCATCTTTATCTTGTACTGTTTTTAACTAGCCTATTGTTGGAGTGAGGACATACTGTGTAAGGTGGAAGATGTGAGCTGCCGAGGGAGTTATAGGATTTGGGGGTAATAGTCTGATGCAGATTGAAGCTCAGTGACTCTGGCTCCTATCTCGTACCAGGGCCTCAGCATTCCACACTACTCCATTAGGGGATTTTCTGTGATCTCAAAGGAAGTTGAGTCATGCAAGAAGACATTCATCTAAAAAATAAAAGTAATTCAGAAACTAAAAGGGTGAAATGAAAGACATTTTGTATTTTTGAATAATCCGAACAGACCACAGTCCCACTGAAAAGCTGTGGTATGACTTTAAACACAGTGCACAAAATGTCCAGTTTTCATCCTGCATTTTTTTTTCCATACCTTTGTTGAGGTAGTACCAAGATTAAAGCTAAACTCCAGGCATACTAAATCTAAGATTGAGCATTTGTGCCTTGGTTTACCACAGTTTGACTATGATTCCAGAAGCAATGCTGTTGTTTTCTCACAAAGCCACCTGAGACTGTAAAAATAGCAGTAAAGAACTTGTTTCCTCTTTGCCCCACCACCCACTGCTGCCCCGCTCTCTGAGGAGGTGACGAGTTGTGGGGCAGTCCTTCTATTGTTCCGGCTTGCAGCTATGACGTATAAATCTATGTTGAGGGTGGCCCTTTGTGCGGTTAAAAAAAGGGGTAAATCTGCCAGTATCCACCTAAAAAAAAGACAGACATGATGATTCTTATGTTGCAGTATTTTGGTTTAAATAGAATGTGAAATCCTTCAAAAGATTTCTTTCAGCTGGTGCTCAGGTTCCTTGTGAGGTCTGGATGTCTTGCAGTACATATCAGTGACTTCTACATTTTGCACTATATGGCAATTCAGTGCAGAAAACAATAGTTATTCTCAAGGGTTCACTTATGCTTTACATTACAAATTGAAAACCTTGTTTCTCTATCGTTCATCGACAGACGCAGCTCTGCTTAATCATAGACTATAGGGTTATGCTCCTCCCACTAGGGATAGGCGCTAGGCAAACAAAATCTTGTCCACGCCTATAGGGGCTGTCCCAGCAGGCATAACCCCTCAGGCTCTGCTATACTCAAACAGTTTGTTCTGCCTAATGACAGGGATAGGACCTAGTTCCCTGCTGGGACTTTAGTCTTAGCTGTAACAGGGAAAGTTTTGTGATTTTTTTTTTTATTTTGTAGTTAGTTCCTGAGGACCAAGATCCAGAGGAACTACAAGCAACAGCCAGCTGTGGTTTCACATTAGATAATCTAGATCCTTAAGGTCTCCCAGTCTGGCCTGTGAGCGTGAGCAGGTTATAGTCCAGAACTAGGCCTCGCCACGACAGTGCCCCGATGGATGGGGACCAGCCTGCGAGTGGATCATCTTGCAGGGACGCAGAGGACCCGGAGCGCCCTGAGTCGCAGCCTCCTCTTGGCTAACAGCACCCCCATCCCGGGTAGGGGGTGATCTGTTTCAGAGTGGCACCTTGTACCATGGTATGGTGAGTAAAATGTCCCCCCAAAACCCCTGGAGGTTGCGGGGTGGGCACAGACCCCTTCCTGGAATGGTCGGACCTTAGGGGCACCCCAGAAGTCTAATCTGGCGTACCCCTTGCTTCTCCCTCCCCTAGTGGGTTTTCACCTGGGGAGGCGGTAATAATGTGGCTGGTTTTCTGCACTTATTTGAGGGGGATAGATCGTCCGGGGGGTCCATGAATGGGGACACTTAGTTGCCTTTTGTTCTGTGACCCCTTTTGGGGGTCCCGGAGACCGCATGGGGCACATGGGGGTCTCCATTTTGCCGTAGTTCATGACCTCTGTGTTCCCATTAGTTTGTATGGGCAGCCATTTTCTAGGATTCCCCATTGAGAATGTATAGCAGCCATTTTCTTGTGGTCCGGGGGTGGGACTGGCATGCAGCATGTTTTTTTTCTATGCTTTAGGCAGAGTTGCTTCCTCTTCCTGCTCTTCTGTGTTACTTTTGTTGTTACACTGACCAGGACTGCAGGTTTTATCTGGGCTCTGGTAACATTTCTGGGGGTCCCCTGTAGGCTTTTCCTCTCCTGTTCTGCTATATTTATACATTGCTGAGGTTTTGGGGGTCCGCAGTAACAACGGAGAGACCGCGTTTTCCGCGGTCTTAAAAGGACGTTGGACAAAAAAAAAGAAAACGTGTTTGCAATGGAGTCCCAGGATAAAATATCTCCTGCAGACCCCCTGGAAATGACTGCTGGACCCTCGGGCTTGCAGTTGCAGCCAGAGATTGCACTTTTGACAGGCTTTGCAGAAAAGCCGCAGTTGGTTTGTTCTGGCGCTGCTAGCCACAAACGTCCCCCGTCCTCTCCTCCATCTGCAGGATCTTTGGATTCTGACACAGATATGGTTGCTGCAGACGCAGACTACTCTGAGGGGTCGGTGTCTTCACATTCTGACGGTGAAGAGGACCTGTCCTCTGCTGACACGCCTGAACGCGCCTTGGTGGAAAATTTGATATTTTCATATAGACTGGTGGAATTCTTATCCCACCATGTACATGTGGTAATGGGTCAAATGTTAAAAGCTAACTTTGTGAACGTTCTCTTAGCACAGACTGCTGCTGAATGGGTGAAGTTGCTGAGGAGTAACTTGGAAATGACACAGCTTCCCCCTGGGGTTTTGGAACTGTTAGACCAGTTGGTCCAAGCCCTAGTGTTCATGTGTGATATGTCCCTTTACTTGGCCTTATTGGTGGCCAGGACGTCAGCAGTCGGGGTTGCTGTTAGACGCCTGATATGGCTGAAATGCTGGTCGGCTGACCAGGCTTCTAAAAAAAGCTGTTGCTAATCTCCCTTTTACAGGGGAGAGGCTATTTGGAGCCTCTCTGGACGAATTGATCAAAGGTATCACTGGGGGGAAGAGCACTAACCTGCCCAAATCCTCTAAAGGCAAGGCGCCATGACCTTTACTGCTCATAAACGTCTTTTTCATGCCTCCGGGTCACAGTAAAAAGGTAAACCGTTTAGATCTTAGAAAGGGCCAAGAAGCAATGGTCCGGTAAGCCCAAGGGCGGCAATTCCAGACACACAGACAAGCCCTCGTATGCATGAAGGGGCGCCCTCACCTGAGTCTGGAGTGGGGGGACGTCTTTGATTCTTCCAGGAACCCTGGACTTCCTTGATTCAGGACAAATGGGTTCACAAACTGATCCGTTTCGGATACAAAATTGAATTCCAGTCTTGTCCATGAGACAGGTTCTTTCCATCCAATCTTCTATTGTCCCCAGCCAGGTTAAGGGAATTGAGAGGGGCGGTACACGACTTGCTGTCGCAAGGGGTGATTGTGCCGGTTCCAGTTTGGGAATGCTTTCAAGGGTTTTATTCAAACCAGTTCACTGTGCCCAGAAAAGAAGGCAAGGTGCGCCCCATCCTAGATCTCAAAGCCCTGAACCGCTTTGTGCGGGTACGAAGGTTTCAGATGGAGTCCATCCATACAATAGTGGCGTCTCTACATCAGGGAGATTTCTTGGCCTCCATAGATATCAAGGACGCATATCTACACCTCCCTATCTACGCTGGACACCAGCGGTTCCTTCGCCTTGTGGTAGCGGAGCAGCATTATCAATTTGTGGCTTTACCCTTTGGTCTCACCTCCGCTGCCAGGGTGTTTACCAAGGTTCTGGCTCCAGTGTTAGCATTGCTGCGCTGGAGGGGGACTGCGGTCCTGGGATACCTGGACGATCTGCTGTTGAGCAGACTCTCATTCGGTTCTTTTGAAGAATCTGGAGGTTACTGTCCGAACTCTACAAGAGTTCGTTTGGAACATCAATTTAAAAAAATACGGTCCTGAGACTGGAGGACAAAGGCCTGACTCTGGATTCAGCCTTGGTGAGGGTTTTCCTTCCCCTGGACAAACTACAAAAGTTGCTGGGGGTGATTCAGTCGTTGTTGGACAACAAGCTGTCTTCCCTCAGAGTTTGCATGCGAGCTTTGGGTCTGATGGTGTCAACCTTCAAAGCGGTTCTGTTTGCTCAGTTCCATACAAGACCCTTGCAGAGGGAGATTCTGGTGAAGTGGAACAAGGATCCGAAGTCCTTGAACTCCTGTATTCTGTTAAGCCACAACACCAAGTCTGCTCTGTTGTGGTGAATGCAGTCTCCAGCACTATGCCACGGCAAGTCCGTCCTTCCGTTGTTGTGGATGGTTTTAACCATGGATGCCAACCTGACTGGCTGGGGCGGGGTGCTGGGGAAACTCTGTGCCCAGGGTACCTGGTCGGTGGAAGAGTCAAAACTTTTGATCAATGTTTTGGAACTCAGAGCGATCATACTTTGTGTCAATGGACGACACGCCTACGCGATTGTCCGGTTCGGGTTTAATCAGACAAGGCCACGACTGTGGCTTACATCTATCACCAGGGGGGCACTAGGAGTGTCCTGGCGGCCAAGGAGGTGGCCGGAATTCTGACTCCAGCCCTCTCTGCTGTACATATCCCAGGTGTGGAAAACTGGCAGTCGGTTTTGGCTTTTCTGCAGAAAGGGGTTGAATAGCGGTTGGCATTGGGTACTATCAAAGGCCAAGTTTCGGCTTTGGTTATCTATTCTCAATGCCCGTTAGCCACGCATGCCCGTATCCGGACGTTCATTCAAGGTGTGCGCCATTGGCGCCTCCGTGGCAATCCCCTTTAGCGTCATAGGATCTCAATTTGGTGCTGTCTGTTCTTCAAAAGCCTCCTTTTGAGAAAATTTGGGAGATTTTGCTGCTTGCTTTGTCTCAGAAGGTTGCCTTTATGGTGGCAATCACTTCTGCCCGCGGAGTATCTGAATTTGCGGCGTTTTGCCACTCACCTTATCTGGTGATTTACAGAGATAAAGTGGTACTTCGACCTAATTAGTCATTCCTTCCTAAGGTGGTTTCTGATTTTCATTTAAGACATTATACTACCTTCCCTTTGTCCTAAACCTCAGCATCCTAAGGAGTATGCTTTACATTCTTTGGTTGTGGTCCGGACTATCAGGGTTTACTTGGAGACCTCTGCATCCTTCAGAAAATCTGAAGCTTTTAGTCCTTACGGATGGACCTCGTAAGGGACTGGCTGCGTCTGCTGCATCAATTTCCAGATGGATCAGACAGACGGTGATAGAGGCCTAATCACTGAAGGGTCAGGCTCCTCCTTTTCCAGTGAAGGCGCATAATACTAGAGCGCTGAGTGCTTCCTGGGCTTTTCGCCATCAGGCGTCGGTGCTACATGTTTGAAAGGTGGCAACTTGGTTGTCTGTGCATACAATCACTAAATGCTACAAGGTAGACGTGTTGGCATCAGCGGATGCTTCTTTTGGCCACAAGGTTTTGTAGGCTGCAGTTTAAGAGCGAACCCCCTTTTTTGGTTTCTCTTTGAGGGTTTGTTGTTTCGGGGAAGCTCCAGTTGTTTCTGGGTGAGCTCTGTTGTACCTGGTTGGTTATGTTGGCCATTGGGGCATTCAGGTTTTTTCTTCCTGTCTTGTTCCCACCCCTCATGTTTTTACTGCTTTGGGACATCCCTATAGTCTGTGATTAAGCAGAGCTGCGTCTGTCGATGAACGATAGAGAAAACTGGATTTTTGTAAGAACTTACCATAAAATCCTTTTCTCTGAAGTTCATCGACAGATGCAGCACCCGCCCCTCTACTTTTTGACTAATGGGGTCTTTTTCTGTCACTGCTTGCAACACAACTATTTGTGTATAGCAGAGCCTGAGGGGTTATGCCTGCTGGGACAGCCCCTATAGGCGTGGACAAGTTTTTTTCCGCCTAGTGCTTTTCCCTATAGGGAGAAGCATAACCCTATAATCTATGATTAAGCAAAGCTGCGTCTGTCGAACTTCAGAGAAAAAGATTTTACAATAAGTTCTTAAAAAAATCCAGTTTTCCTGCAGTACCTTGCAGTTACAAGTTAAGCTAATTTACCTGTGTACAAAGTTTCCAACAGCGTGCCATACCCATGAGCTGCCATATGGTCCTACATATTTTCAATGCGCATTTTTCCGGCATGCTTAAATGATAACCTGCTGGTGAATTACACTGTAAGAAATGTAGTATTCTATGTTACATTTGAAAAGCCTTGTTTCTTTTTCAAAGAAATAAGGACTATCAAATGTACACTGCTCAAAAAAAATGAAAGGAACACTTTTTAATCAAAGTATAGCATCAAGTTAAATAAACTCCTGCGATATTGATCTGGTCAGTTAAGTAGCAGAGGGGGGTTGTTAATCAGTTTCAGCTGTTTTTCTGTTAACAAAATTAACAGGTGCACTAAATGGGCAACAATAAGACAAATTCCAAAAAAGGAATGGTTTTACAGGTGGCCACTGACATTTTTTCCCCCTACTCCTCTTTTCTGACTGTTTTTCACTAGTTTTGCATTTGGCTAAGGTCAGTGTCACTACTGGTAGCATGAGGCGATACCTAGTCCCTATAGAGGTTGCACAGGCAGTCCAACTCCTTTAGGATGGCACATCAATAAGTGCCATTGCCAGAAGGTTTGCTGTGTCTCCCAGCACAGTCTTAGGAGCATAGAGGAGAATCAAGAAGACAGGGAGTTACTCTAGGAGAATTGGACGGGGCTGTAGAAAGTCCCTAACCTTTCAGCAGGACCAGTATCTGCTCCTTTTGTGCAAGAAGGAATAAGATGAGCACTGCCAGAGCCCAACAAAATGACCTCCAGCAGGCCACTGGCGTGAATGTCTCTGACCAAACAATCAGAAATCAACTTCATGAGGGTGGCCTTAGGGTCCGACGTCCTCTAGTGGGCCCTGTTCTCACTGCCTGATACCATGGAGCTCGATTGGCATTTGCCATTGAACACCACAATTGGCAGGTCCGCCATTGGCGCCCAGTGCTTTTCACATATGTGAACAGGTTCACCCTGAGCACATGTGACAGACATGAAAGAGTCTGGAGAAGCCGTGGAGAAGGTTATGCTGCCTGTAACATCAGTCAACATGACTGGTTTCTTGGTGGGTCAGTAATGGTCTGAGGAAGCATATCCATGGAGGGACGCACAGACCTCTATAGGCTAAACAATGGCACCCTGACTACCATTAGGTATCTGGATGAAATCCTTGGACCCATTGTCAAACTCTACACTGGAGTAGTGGGTCCTGGGTTCCTCCTGGTGCACGACAATGCCCGGCCTCATGTGGCGAGAGCATGCAGCCAGTTCCTGGATTTTGAAGTAATTAAAACCATTAAATGGCCCCAATGCTCATCTAACCTAAATCTAATAGAACACCTCTGGGACATTTTGTTTTGGTCCATCTGACGCCGCCAGGTTGCACCTCAGTCTATCAGGCATGTTGTCAGGCATGCAAGCATGTGGGGGCCATACAAACTACTGAGTACCATTTTGAGTTGCTGCAATGAAATTTCAGCAAAATGGACTAGCCTGCTGCATCATTTTTTCACTTTGATTTTTGAAGTGTCTTTGAATTCAGCCCTCTGTAGGTTGATTAATTTTTATTTTCATCAAACGATGTGGCATCCTTTCAATCCTAACACATTACCCAGTCAATATCAGTATACACACATAAAAAAAGTAGAAAAACAGTGCAGCGCAATATACAAATTGTAAATATATCCAAGCAGGATCCAAGTAGGTATATATGTAATATAATATGATTAAAAGTCCATATTAGGGCCCTTAGGTCCCTCAATAGTTCCACACTGTCAGTGAGAGGGAAAATGGAAACAGTACTCCCAGGCGATAAATTCCTTCACCAACAGAAACACACTGCGCTCACCTAAATTTTATGACCTCTGTGTTTACAGCAGGTCAAAAGTGCTAATTCCCTTACCAGGGAATCTGAGTATGTGTAGCAGTGATGATCTGACGAACCTTAGCACCTTCCGAGCCTTTCATACATAGCCCACCAAATGAACGCTCCTTTTGTGCTCAGAGGGATGTAACAACAGATAACAAGGACTTCTCGGCATCCATTCGATTGTATGCAAATGTAGAGAAATTACAAATCTAAGTGCTATCTGCTTTTTAAAAAAATGTGTACTTTAATAGGTAAAACGCTCAGAAATAGTCTTTTTTAGCAGTATATCAATTAGACAGACCATTGATCTAATGTTGACAAGACAGAATAGCAGTGGGTGACCTCCTACGTTATAGCTCCTCCTGTACGTGTAACGTCATACGGAACTTTGTCAGTGGTGTGGAGCTACAAAGTAACCTTCCCCTTTATATACCAAGGGAGCAACCATGGTAACCACAGACCTTGAACCGGTGATTGCGGCCTCTAGTGGTAACATATAGGCATAGGAGCAAAATTCTATATCCACAATGCCCTAAACTGGTAGTATCATGGAATAAGCTGGAACTCCTAACAACCTCACCATAAAACTAGCTAAAAAAAAAAAAACCCTCAGGACCAGCCCTGTGGGGAAAAATATATAAATAGCCAATACAATGTATACTAATTCTTACACACCCACGGCTAGCCTTTACATGGTTCAGATCAATAACCACATAAACTTACTGTAAATAAAAAATACATAAATTAAACCAAAAATAAACAAAGAAAAACCAAAATGAAGAAAAAGGGGGAAAAAAACCCCAAGATCATCTGATATAAAACTGTTTGGATCAAACACTACATTCAGTCCTAAGGGTACGAGTACCCCAGTCTCATAGATCCAAAAGGACTCTCTTTTACTGAGTTGCCTAATGAAATTACCCTCTATCCAATGTCTATTGAACCTCTCTATTCCACGCAACCTCAGTCCTCTGGGATCCCTGTTATAATTCCTGAAATGTTTAGAAACACTGTGTTTTCAAACCTTTTTAATATTTTTAACATGTTCCCTTATAGGAATGTGCAGTGCCCTTGAGGTCCTACCCACATACTGAAGGCCACAGTCGCACTCCAACATATAGACCACTCCCTGTGTACTGCAGGTAATAAGGTCCTTGATCTTATTTCTACTTGTGACAGACGCAAGAAATTCTTTGTTTTTTAATGTTACATTTAGAATGTCTGTCTGCAAGCAGAACACCTTCAACAGGCATAAAATCCTGATAGGAAGAAAAAAAAAACAATTTTCCTTCTGAATAGGGGGATCCATAACCCCTGGAGCGATCTTATCCCTCAGAATAGGGGCCCTGTCTATATATAAACTGAGGGCGGGCTGGCAGTGAAGAACCCAAAACTCCATCTCTTAGCAAAATCCCCCAGTGTTTAGATAAAATCTTCTCAACCTTCTTAAACTGAATGTTGTAATTGAAGATCATTTTAAATTATTGATATTTCTCCCTTACCTTTTTGGGGGCCGAAACCAAAACATTCCTATCCAGATTTTTTCCTTTCTTTAACTCTTCCTTTAAAATTTCTTTCTGATAACCCTTCTGTAAAAATCTATCAGTAAGGATATGGGACTGTGATATGTAATCCGCTTTTGATTAACTATTCCTTCTCAAAAGGACAAATTGTCCTCTGGGAGTATTACATAGCCATGACTTATGGTGACAACTGCCCAAGGGGATGTAATCATTTCTATTTGTTGGCTTGAAATAATTACGGGTCCTAAAGCAACCTCCTTCCTTAAATATCTCTAAAGCTAAAAATACCATCCTTTCCATATCGGTGTTCCATGTAAGGACAATATTTTTATTAAAATGTATTTTATCCATGAAGGATTGTAGGCTGACTTGGTCCCCTCCCCCAAAGATAAACAGATAATCAATACACAAAACAACAAAAATAACAATAACAAAATTTTTGAATAAGGAGGCTTTGTATTTGCGTGTTGGACACCGATTATATTATATACTTTTCTTCTGAAAATTCACAAGGATGCTTTTCGTCCCCCAGGAAGGCCCATCCTGAATGGTATTGGGTCGGTTTCTGCACGCTTGGGACAGTACATTGACCACTTTCCTAAACCTTTGGTGTCTGAGACTAAGGCATATTTAAGGGATACCAAACATATAATTCTAAATTTGGAGGGTTTTTCATGTCAGCCTAGTAGTATATTGGTGACTGCGGACGTCCGTTCCCTTTACACCATTTTAGCCCACCAGGATGCCCTCTCTTCGGTGGAGTAGGCCCTGGGGAAGTCTGATTTGCCCAGCAAGAATTGGAGGTATCCACTTCAATGTTTGGAATTTTGTTTTAACAGAAACTATTTTTGGTACGCTCATCTATTTTACCTCCAAGGTCAAGGGAGTTGCAATGGGCGCTTCTTTTGCCCCCAGTGTGGCTAATCTTTTTATGGCCCACTGGGAGGAGGAGACAGTTTTTCATTATCTCCCAGAGCAGCTAATTTGTTCCCGGAGGTATATTGACGATCTGTTTATGGTTTGGGGAGGGCACCAAGACGGCCTACAATCCTTCATGGCTAGATTCAATTTTAATAATAAAAATATTATCCTTACATGGAACACCGATATGGAAAGGATGGTATTCTTAGATTTGGAGATATTTAAAGAAGGAGGTTGCTTTAGGACCCGTAATTATTTCAAGCCAACAAAAATGGTCACATCCCCTTGAACAGTTGTCACTATAAATCATGGCTATGTAATATTCGCAGCGGACAATTTGTCCGTTTTACAAGGAATTGTTCCTCGGAAGTGGCTTATATATCACAGTCCCATATCCTTACTGATAGATTTCTACAGAAGGGATATCAGAAATTTTGCAGGAAGAGCTAGAGAAAGTAAAAAATCTAGATAGGAATGTTTTGCTTTCGGCCCCCAAAAAGTAAGTAAGGAAGAAAAATCAAGAATTTTAAATTATCTTAGTTTACAATATCTAGTTTAAGAAGGTTGAGGAGATTATATCTAAACACTGGGGGATTTTGCTAAGGGATGGAGTTTTGGGTTCTTCACTGCCGACTCGCCCTCAGTTTATATATAGACAGCCCCTTTTCTGAGGGAAAGGATGCCCCTATTCAGAAGGAAAATAGGTTTTTTCCTTCCTATCAGGATTTTAAGCCTGTGGAAGGTGTTCTATTTGCAGACATTCTAAATGTAACAATAAAAAAACTTAAAAAATTTCTCGCTTCTATCACAAGTAGAAATTATAATTATCAAGGACCTAAAATACCTGCAGTACACCGGGAGTGGTCTAAATGTTGGAGTGCGACTGTGGCCTTCAGTATGTGGGCAGGACCTCCAGGGCACTGCACATTTGTATTGGGGAACATGTTTAAAATATTAAAAAAGGTTTGAAAACACAGGAAAATTCCTAAAATGTTTAGAAACCCTAACCGGGATCCCAGAGGACTGAGGTTCTGGGGAATAGAGAAGGTCAATAGACAATGAAGAGGGGGTAATATCATTAAGCCACTCTGTCAGAGTGTCCTTTTGGATCTATTAGACTGGGGTGCTCGTACCTTTAGGATTGAATGTAGGGTTTGATCTAAACTGTTTTATATTACATAGATGATCTTGGGTCCCCCCCCTTTCTTCTTTTTTGTTTCTTTTTTCTTTTTCTTTGTTTATTTTTGGTTTAATTTATGTATTTTTTTTTATGTTTATGTGGGTATTGATCGAGGTTCGTGGTTACCATGGTTGCTCGCTAGATATATAAAGGGGAGGGTGACTTTGTAGCTCCACCCCGCTGACAAAGTCCCGTAGGATGTAACGCATACGGAAGGAGGAGCTACAACGCATGATGTCACCTGCTGCTATCCTATCTTGCCAACATTAGATCCATGGTCTGTCTCTTTGATATGGTGCTAAACAAGACAACCTATTTGTTAGCTGTTTACCTGTTAAAGTGCGCATGTTTTAAAAAAAGCAGAGAGCACTTAGATTTGTCATTTCCCTACATGTGCATATAATCCATTGGTTGCCAAGGAGTCCTTGTTATCTATTGTTACATCCCTCTGAGCACAACAGGAGGAATTTGGTGGGCTATACATGAGAGGCTCGGAAGGTGCTAAGGTTCGTCAGATCAATACCACTACACATACTCCGATTCCCTGGTATGGGAATAGCGCTTTTGACCTGCTGTTAACACAGAGGTCGTAAAATTGAGATGAGCGCAGTGTGTTCTGTTGGTGAAGGGATTTATCACCTGGGAGTACTCTTTCAATTTTTCCTTTCATTGACTGTGTGGAAATATCGAGGGACCTATGGGCCTTAATATGAACTTTTAATCATATTATATTACATATATACCTGCTTGCATCCTGCTTGGATATATTTTCAATTAGTATATTGCACTGCACTGTTTTTCTTCATTATGTGTTTATTGGGTTTAGTGATGTACCCTTTAGTCCCCGTTCACACTGGGGTAGGTCACCTTCCATAGGGAAGCTGCGGACCCGTTCTAATAGGAGCGACACAAGTCGCTCCGACTTAGAAAAAGGGTCCGGAGCTTCTTTGGGGCAACCCGGAGCGACCGTCATAGACTTCAATGTTATGAAGTCCGTGCCAGCCGCTCTGAGGTCGCGGCGCGCTGCTCGCACCGCGACCTCGGAGGTCGCCCCTGGAAGTCGGATCGCCCCAGTGTGAACGGGGCCTTAGTGTTGAGCATGAAATTTTAATTTTATTTTATTTGTGGTTGATCGTTTACATTGATTGTATTTCACCAGTACCAGTATAGATATCTAGCATGATATTTTTCCCCATTGAGATCTGATGTGTTTTTAAAGTGTTCCTTTAATTTTTTTTAGCAGTGTAAATACAGTCCAAAAATGAGAATCTAATTCTGGGCTCTAGTGAGAAAGCAAGAATGCTCTGCAAACACGTGGAGATTTACTGTTCAAGGCTGTCGCACTTTGAAATGATAATTGCGCAGCCCTGCAAGACTGTACCCAAATGAAATTTTTTATAATTTTTTTGAGGCAGATAGAGCTTTTTTCTGTTTGTTTTATTTAATCACTACTGGGTTTTTTATTTTTTGCTAAACAAATTAAAAAAGACCAAAAAATTTGGAAAAAAAAAGAAAATTTTTTTTTAGTTATATGTTATAAGAAAAAAACAAACAAAAAAAAAACATTTTGTAAATAAGTAATTTTGCTCCTTCACTGATGTGCGCTGAGGAGGCTGCACTGATGAGGTGACACGGATAGGCAGCACTGTTGGGGCTGCACTGATAATCAGGCCACTGATCAGTGCATTAATTATCAGTTTAGATGTCCCCTGTGTGGATTTACGCTTACCGCCTCTCCTCTCCTCATGCACTGTCCGCATGAGAAGAGGACTACCTATAACCAGCAAACTTTGTTTACACTGTGATCAGCTGTGATCGGACACAGCTGGTCACATGGTAAAGAACCACTCTGATTGGCTCTTTACCCCAATCTTTGATCAGCTGTGTCTGAAGGACACAACGATCACAGATCCCTGCGAATGCGTGCCACAGGGGGTGTACGGGAAACGCAATCACCCGAGGACATCAATAGACACCCTCATGAAAATGTGAGACCACGCTAAAGCCATCATTCGGCTATAGCACAGTCGGGACGGGGTTAATTAACCAAGCTGAAGTTGGAAGCTGATTGGCTTTCATGCACAGCTGCACCAGATTCTGTAAGCTCCAGTTTTAGTATAACTCCCCGACAGTGTCATAGGCACACCTGTATTTAGTTATTATTTATACAATAAATTATGTAATGGTAAAACTATATGCACAATCAGTTTTTAAACCTGTAAATATTTAGAACACAATTCTAAATAAATGTGACCAAAAACAATAATCATTAGAAGCTGTCCTAACAGATGCCCATCTGGCATAAATCAAGTACAGTAAATATAGGTTGGAATAGGAAGGCTGATGGGACCATTAGTTATTACAATGTGTTTGAGAAGCACCTTATACTGCCACCAAATATATCACAAAATTTTATATGGGAAAAAACATAAATGTGACCTGAAGAGACAAGCTTAAAGGGTAACTCCACTTTCGTGGGGAAAAAAATAGCAAATAAAGAAAAAACAATATACCGTATACAATTGCAACACAAATAATATTGTAATGAATTTTATTAAAAATTAACTTTCCTTTTCAATCTGCAGCTGTTGTAATTTTCTGAAAAAGCAATGGAATATGGCTACCAGGAGGTGTTCTGTACACAGAATGTTCACTTACCACACCCTAGAAACATTTCCTACTTGTGTGATTGGCTCACCAATTTTCCCAGAAGTCTGCCTAAGATACAAGTCCGATTTCTGGCATCCCTTGCAACAAAAATGTAATTTTTGGTGAGATAATCCCAATAGGAACACGTAAAAAGGGATGCAGGCCCAGCAGCTTTACTCATTAGTGCTCTGCAGCTGCCACAGCTGACAGATAATTATGAAACCACTTCCATTAGACCCACTTGGCACAGGGGAACAAACATGGATTTCTTCAGAATAACAAAAGGTAGGAATCTGCAACAAAGTTTGTTAAAATCCTTGTGATGTACAGAGATCACCCAGAGGGGAATGTTTTTTTCTCAACAAAAGTGGAGATACGCTTTAAAGAGAATAGCAGTCAGTTTGGCTTGTAGAAATTTTCATGGACAAGAAAGAAAGAAATAAAACCAGACCGTTTTCCTTTCCTTCTACTTCTCCATAAATAAAACTTCTTGCATAACTTCCTTTGCAGTAACAGTAATTCACTCCAACAAAATTATTCAGTTTCTGGATATATTCAGCACTGCAGTAAGCTAAACCTGAAACTCGATTATAAATAATTCCTTGCTAACGTTGCAGACAATACAAAACTAGGAGAACTTTCAAATTAAACAGTAAATATATTTTAACCAATGAATGCAAGCTGTTAAAATTGAACTCCTGGCCGATATTGAAAAGTTGCATTTAATTCTGGTATAAATGCATTCATTCCAAAAAAAATCATTGCATTGAGCCTGGGTTCACAGTACTGCGATGCGGGAACCAGCGTGAATCTCTCTGCGAACCGCTGCGGGTGTCAATACAAAGTTAATGACACCCCCCGATTGGTTCACAGTGCGAACTGGAAATTCGAACAGGAATCAGATTGCATGGGTGTGAACACCCATGCGATCCAATTCCAGTGCGTTGAAAAAAAAAAAAGGTTCCTGCAGCCTTTTCATCAGAATGCAATGCGAGTTCAGCCTTACAAACTGTATGGCTGAATTTGCATCACATAGACATCGCATGTGATCTGTGCGAATCACATGTAATGTCTGTGTTCACAATAGTGTGAACCCAGGGTAAACCTGCAATGAGGAGGTATAAAGGCTATCATTGCTAAAATATTTCATTAAATACCAGTTGCCTAACTATAATGCTGTTCTAATCCAGTAGTGCTAACCCAGCTGCTCCAGTACTTTTGGAAACACTGACTAAATACGTACAGTAGATAAAAAGCTGTGACCTTCCTGACTTTTTTATTTTTGAGTCAGTGGGGTTTATTGATTAAGGGATAAAAATGCTGTTTGCTTAGGGGGTCTGGTACACTTTGCAAGGGAATTTTACCATAGTTTAGTGAATGAGTTGAAGCTCTGCTGACATCCATCATCCAGTTATGTTCAAGCTATTTTTTTTTCATGCTTGTGATTGGGTTATCCTTGCAAAGTGAATTTTAGCTACATTCCCTAAGCTCAGTGAAAATTCTCTTGCAAAGTGAAAATTTTGGCAGAATGCCAAGCCGCTGCAAGCAAAGCCAACAGAATACTGGGATGTATAAAAAAGGGGATTCACTCCAGAAATAAAGAGATTATTCTCCCACTCTACAAGACTCTGGTCCGGCCACATCTGGAGTATGCTGTCCAGTTCTGGGCACCGGTCCTCAGGAAGGATGTGCTGGAATTGGAAAGAGTCCAGAGAAGGGCAACAAAAATAATTAGGGGAATGGAGGACATCAGCTATGAGGAAAGACTACAAGCACTGAACTTATTCTCTCTGGAGAAGAGACGATTGAGGGGGGATATGATATCAATGTACAAATACTGTACTGGCGACCCTAGCATAAGGAACAAACTATTCAGAGAAAGGGAATACAATAAGACACGTGGCCACTCACTAAAACTAGAGGAAAGGCGATTTAACCTTAAAGTGCGTAAGAGATTCTTCACTGTAAGAGCGGTAAGGATGTGGAATTCTCTTCCACAAGCAGTGGTATCAGCAGGGAGCATCGATAGTTTAAAAAACTATTAGATGGGCACCTTAAAGACCACAACATACAGGGGTATACAATGTACGGTTAACAGCAAACACACACACACATCATAGGTTGAACTGGATGGACTGATGTCTTTTTTCAACCTCACTAACTATGTAACAAAAAAAATTCACCTTTCAAAGTATATATGCTCTACCCCAACCCCCCCCCCCCCCCCTTTTGCCTCTTGCTCCCTCTGTGTGTTTTCTTGTACGGGACATATTAGGAAAGTCATAACTTCACTACAGGAATAATATCCTGTTGGTCTTCTTTAATCTATTGAAAAAAGAAATACATAATCTGCACTATGGCTCAAAACCTCCACTATATAAATATGGGACGTATGGCCTAACTACATATAGCGATTTGCTTCCCCCAATTACCAAGCACAAGAGTGGGGTCCTTGTTCGTAATTAAAATATTGGTTAGAGGCGCTACCCTAAATATTCCTACTTTGTCGATACTGTGGGTGTATTGGTGGTAATCTCAAATCTCACACATAATTAGTAAATATTAAATGCTGTTAAAGTACCTTATATTGTACTAAAACCTTATAAATCCTTATATTAATGTGCAAGTAATCACAATCCAATCCAGTGCAAATAATCATGTGCAAAATCCCAATACTGTGCAAATCATTATCTGTGCAAATTATCACAATTTGTGCAAATAATTGCAAAAACAGCATCCAAAAAGTTAGTGCAAAATCGTAATAAAGTACTGGTGCTAAATATCCTATAAAGAAATATCCGAAAATTGTCCAAAAACTTTTTTATATATATATCAATTATAGACTATTGATTGAATACACAGTTGTTTATTTTTTGTGATTGCACTTTATTATGAACTTTTGATTTTTTTATACAGGTGAATTTCTTAAATGTAGTTATGTATTTATACTTTAGCTTACAAGCACATAAGATTTGTTACATATACGCGGATTAATATTTTTTAGTATATTTAATTTGATTCATTTACAACAGTTGGCAATTTTTATTTATTGACCTATGTATTGATTCCTATAATTTTGGCGCTGCAATTTACATCTAGAAACTCACCCTGCTCACCCTGGATACTGGCGGCATAGACAAGGACTATCAATATGTGCTGGTGACTCCTAGTAGACATGGGCAGTGGCTAGATCCTCAGAAACCCTCTCAAAAAAGACCTCTGTTATGGTCAAAGGTACCAGTGGACTTTAAAAATGTGGTCAGGGTGAATTTATTGGACAGGGCAAGATTTTCAATGCTCCTCAACTGCTTTGTAAATGATGAGCCAGGGAAAAAAACACTGTTTAATCCTTATAATTGTTTTTCTACCCCTAAAAACCATCCGCACATGAGAGTGGGCCAGATGCAGTATTATCCTTTTGTGAATCTAGGAAACCAGCAGCTGCTCCACTTCTTGCGCCTTCTTTTCAAATTACAATAAGACATGGTATCCTGCATATGGGAGAAAGCCAGGCTAACTTTAGGTACCTGGAAGTTGTCAGATACCTATGATATAAGCGTGTCATATCCCCCCCTTCCAAGTTCTGGCAAAATAGTATATCATTTACTTCAGACATTATTTGAGACTGGCTACTTATTTTTCCCCAACAGTTTGAGAAACAAAGGAAAATTACAGCCCAGTATTACAATCTGTAGAAGGTTTCCTAACCACTTCTGGACCTGAAGGTTTTCCCCCTTAATGACCAGGCCATTTTCTGCGATTCGGTACTGCGGTACTTTAACTGAAAATTGCGTAGTCGTGCCACGCTGTACCCAAATAAAACTGATGTTATTTTTTCCCCACAAATAGAGCTTTCTTTTGGTGGTATTTGATCACCTCTGCGATTTTTATGTTTTGCACTATAAAGAAAAGAAGAGCGACAATTCTGAAAAAATAACAATATTTTTTACATGTTATAACATTCCCACAAAAAAAATTAAAAAATCTGATTTTTTTTTCAACATTTTAGGCCAATTTGTATTTTGCTATATATTTTTGGTAAAAAAAATCCCAATAAGAGTATATGGATTGGTTTGCGCAAAAGTTATTGCGTCTACAAACTAGGGGAAAGATTTATGTAATTTTTTTACTCGTAATGGCGACGATTAGCGATTTTTTATCGGGATTGCGACGGACAGATCGGACACCTAACGGACATTTTTAACACTTTTGGACCAGAGACATTACTACAGTAATCAGTGCTAAAAATATGCACTGTTACTGTACTAATTACACTAGCAAGGAAGGGATTAACACCAGGGGCAATCCAAGGGTTAAATGTGTCCCTAGGGGGTGCTTTCTAACTGTGTGGGTGATGGACTTATGGAATGAACACAGGGACCTGTGTTCCCAAATAGGAGGAACACAGGAGCCCTGTGGTCATTGCTGACAGAACAGCGGTCTGCCGTGTTTACAGCAGCAGACCGCCATTCTGTCTCCACAGGGAGAGATCGCTGATGCCTGGCGGCAATCAAGGCCACCTGCCCCGCAGGTCAGCTTCCCCTCTGGCGAATGGGCGCGCACATGTGCCCCCACGAGCTTTCGTGGGAACCTGCTGACCTGCCGCAGTATATGTACGGTGGCTGGTCGCCACGTGGTTAATCACAACCATTACATGCTTTTCAGTTCCAGTAGATGTCATCACTGAAAGCATCACTGTAGGGTAGTCTTTGGCATTGCCATGTATGCAAATTAGTCCCATTTGCGCTGTAGCAAGTTTGACAGTGTCGATCAGACTGGCATGGACCAATGTGACAGGGCATACAGTGTCTAATAATGCCTCCATCTACTGTTCTTCTCCTGGTTTAACTGGATGGACTGGTATCTTAATTCAACCTTATGAACTATGTAACTATAATAGAATATATTTGACTTTCAGTCTCAATTCCTCCAAGAACAGGCTTGGCAAATAGTGACATGCACCTCCCCAGGTCACATTCCATAGGCTTAAGTATTTCAAGGCCACCCATGCCTTGAGGGTTGGCTTGAGAAAGATGCTTGGGTGGCCTTGAAATGCATGGCTCCACCCCACTGATGTCCCAAATACATCACTTCCAGTCTGCTCTGCATCCCACAGAAGGCATATGCCATCTTGTTGGTTTCTACTTCCTCTAAGCTGTCATCCAGCCTGGCGTCCAGACTTTCCAGGCTGCAAGTTTTAGGAAAAGGCTCCCCATCCCAGATGCATGAGCCGATTGCTCATTGCTCACAGATTACATACAAAAAGTGCCATTTCTTCTTCTCGTGTGAGTTGCTTTTTTACTAGTGTTTCTTAGTACATTTATTGTTGCGCTTAGTTTGGTAGCCCTTGGTGTGTTCGTTAGGTCCTGCAGGTGTATCCATCCACCCAGTATTTCCATCCATGTCTAAGGTTCCCTGTTGCTGTGAGACTCTCCACGGGAAGCCCTTAATATGGGATGAACCTGATTTTAACTGTCACAATGTGAGTTGCCATTTGTCTTTTTCACCACAATAAATCTGCTAATATACTACACAAAGATTGAACCCTGCTGTTCTTCTGATCTGAGAAGAAAGGCAATGGAGGGGCTATGTAAACCGGCAAGCTCAAATTTCTTGGTCACTTTCCTCAGGTGACTTCTTTACAGGCTTAATTCAGCCAATATTTTTTTAAACTCAAGTCTCCTATCAACCATATGAGAAAAATTACTTTTTCCTGGTGGGGGCTGCCAAATTGAAAGGTATGACATTGAGAAACATTTTCTCAGTATGTAAGGTGTGTGAAATTTCAGCCTGCACATTGTGAGTAGTGGTGACCAAATCAGCCTAGGTTCATTTGCCGAACCCAGCCTGAAATCCTCCAACATAGAGCCTGAACCCTAATAAAGCCTATGGGAGAGGAGTATTCAATATTGTCATTTCCGGATAACAAATATGCTAGTAAAATCAAAAGATCAAAGCATTAGCAGCGCTTAGAATCATGTTATAATAGCATAAGTCCCTCAATCTATATCCAAAGGAATAATGTCCATATAAATCACCCAGTGAGGATAATTCTTCCTAGGATGGTAGGCAATGGCTAAAGGAACAGATACTTGTATATGTAACCATCACCACATCTCATAGAATACTGCTCACTTTGGATATTACACTCACCAGAGCTCAAATCCAATACGCTTTAAAATAGATACCTTTTGCTTATCATGGACTCCTGTTCAAATTAGTCACCCTTCCAGATTGCCGCTCAGGCTCTCACTACAACTCGATCATTTGGCAAGGGCGTGATCACATGGCTACCATGAACACTGACTGACTGTACGTGCCTCTCCCAGGGATCACCGCTGGATGGTAAGATGGTGAGAGACGCACACTTGGTTGATCTAATGTTATGCTTTCTAACTTGCTACATTGTGTAAGCGCAATTATGTAGGTTTTTTTTTTTTTATATACTAAAGCTTTTTATGGAGTTACGCAATGAGTGTTTTTCTCCCTTCTATGACTCTTTGCCAAATGATCCATTTGGAATGAGAGCTTGAGTGGAGATCGGGAAGAATGGCTAATTTGAACAGGAGTCCGTTATAAGGAAAAGGGATCTGTTTTAAAGCGTATTTGATTTGAGCTCTGGTGAGTGAAATATCCAAAGGAAGTGGTATTCCACGAGGTGTTGTGACTTGTGACGGTTACATATACAAGTATCTGGTCCTTTAGCCATTGCCTACCATCCTAGGTAGAATTATCCTCACCGGTGTTTTATATGGACAATATTCCTTTAGATATAGATTGAAGGACTTATGCTATTATAACATGATTCTAAGTGCTGCTAATGCTTTGATATTTTGATTTTACTAGCATATTTGTTATCCAGAAATGACAATATTGAATATTCCTCTCCCATAGGCTTTGATCTTTTGATTTTACTAGCAATATTTGTTATTTCATTTTTTTCTGTGTAGTAGCGGCATGTGATTTTTTTGATCCTAATATTATATGAGCGTGGATGGGGGCGTTTTTAATGCTTTCAGTTTGTATTGTAATTTCTGTCTTTTCTCAAGGCCAATTTGCAAGCTATTGTTTAAAAAGGACATGGCTAGCTGAACACTACCTTGGTGAACTGATTCCAACGCAAACATTTTTTTTTTTTAAATACCATTTGGCAGAGAGCAAGTCTTTTAAAAGGCTAAAAAGGGAAGGATCCAGGATAAGAGTCTGTTATGGATTAAAAGGTAATCCCATGCAAAAGACAAAAAAAAGAAAAAATAGCATACAGTTTCCCTAAAACTATAGACCTAAAACTCAGACCCTTATCCTTGATAGTTTTTTTCAGGAAGACCACTGGCTCATTTAATTTGTGAAACAAGCCAGTGGGTGGGAAGTTGTTCATTTGGTGTCTTCTAAAAGCCGAACGACCCCCCTCATTTTCTCTTTCTCTCCCCCTTTCTCTCTGGGAACATTAAGGTAAGGTCACTTTCTCAATCAACACTATTTTTAATGCTTATACTGCTAGTATTAGTAAAAAGATAGGAAAATATATCATATTTAGTTGTTTTAACCTTATTTTTACATTTCATCAGTTACTTCTTGAATTCCAGGCAAGTGATGTCATCTGTAGCCAGTTTATGGACTATAGTAATATGGAGATCGAGATAATATTTTCATTCTGTTCCTCTTTTACTGAGTTACTGAAGGTGTGTTGCACAACTCTCCTCCAGTCAGTAGGGGAAGAACCAAAGCCAAGCAAACCTGTAGACGTCTGTGTAGGAAGCTGGAAACCTTGGGTAGAGAACAGCTGGGTTTATGAATTACAGATACCTGTATGCTTTGAGGAAAAGGCAGAGCCAAAGGAGGACTTAAAGTGATTGTAAACAATCACTTTGTAAATCAACGCCATTCAGTTTAAAATAGAAATGAAAGTCAAACATTTATGTATGTATGTGTATGTATGTATATATATATATATATATATATATATATATATATATATATATATATATGCAGTGGGTACGGAAAGTATTCAGACCCCCTTAAATTTTTCACTTATATTTTGTTATATTGCAGCCATTTGCTAAAATCATTTAAGTTCATTCTTCTTCCTCATGAATGTACACATAGCACCCCATACTGACAGAAAAACACAGAATTGTTGACATTGTTGCAGATTTATTAAAAAAGAAAAACTGAAATATCACATGGTCCTAAATATTCAGACCCTTTGCTCAGTATTTAGTAGAAGCCCCCTTTTGATCTAATACAGCCAGGAGTCTTTTTGGGAAAGATGCAACAAGTCTTTCACACCTGGATTTGGGGATCCTCTGCCATTCCTCCTTGCAGATCCTCTCCAGTTCTGTCAGGTTGGATGGTAAACGTTGGTGGACAGCCATTTTTAGGTCTCTCCAGAGATGCTCAATTGGGTTTAAGTCAGGGCTCTGGCTGGGCCATTCAAGAACAGTCACGGAGTTGTTGTGAAGCCACTCCTTTGTTATTTTAGCTGTGTGCTTAGGGTCATTGTCTTGTTGGAAGGTAAACCTTCGGCCCAGTCTGAGGTCCAGAGCACTCTGGAGAAGGTTTTTGTCCAGGATATCCCTGTACTTGGCCGCATTCATCTTTCCCTCGATTGCAACCAGTCGTCCTGTCCCTGCAGCTGAAAAACACCCCACAGCATGATGCTGCCACCACCATGCTTCACTGTTGGGACTGTATTGGACAGGTGATGAGCAGTGCCTGGATTTCTCCACACATACCGCTTAGAATTAAGGCCAAAAAGTTCTATTTTGGTCTCATCAGACCAGAGAATCTTATTTCTCACCATCTTTGAGTACTTCAGGTGTTTTTTAGCAAACTCCATGCGGGCTTTCATGTGTCTTACACTGAGGAGAGGCTTCCGTCGGGCCACTCTGCCATAAAGCCCCAACTGGTGGAGGGCTGCAGTGATGGTTGACTTTCTACAACTTTCTCTCATCTCCTGACTGCATCTCTGGAGCTCAGCCACAGTGATCTTTGGGTTCTTCTTTACCTCTCTCACCAAGGCTCTTCTCCCCCGATAGCTCAGTTTGGCCGGACGGCCAGCTCTAGGAAGGGTTCTGGTCGTCCCAAACGTCTTCCATTTGAGGATTATGGAGGCCACTGTGCTCTTAGGAACCTTAAGTGCAGCAGAAATCTTTTTGTAACCTTGGCCAGATATGTGCCTTGCCACAATTCTGTCTCTGAGCTCTTCAGGCAGTTCCTTTGAACTCATGATTCTCATTTGCTCTGACATGCATTGTGATCTGGAAGGTCTTATATAGACAGGTGTGTGGCTTTCCTAATCAAGTCCAATCAGTATAATCAAACACAGCTGGACTCAAATGAAGGTGTAGAACCATCTCAAGGATGATCAGAAGAAATGCAAAGCAAGTTAAATATATGAGTGTCACAGCAAATATATGAGCGTCACAGCAAAGGGTCTGAATACTTAGGACCATGTGATATTTCAGTTTTTCTTTTTTAATAAATCTACAACAATGTCAACAATTCTGTGTTTTTCCGTCAATATGGGGAGCTGTGTGTACATTCATGAGGAAGAAGAATGAACTTAAATGATTTTAGCAAATGGCTGCAATATAACAAAGAGTGAAAAATTTAAGGGGGTCTGAATACTTTCCATACCCACTATATATATATATATATATATATATATATATATATAAAATCAAACATTATAAATACCTTTTTTTTTTCCATAAGTGACCACATTCCCTCTGTTTTTTAGCTGCATAGGAGCTGGGGGGGGGGGGGGGGATGCTTAGGAGGAGTGTGTCGGATCCCGTCATGAGGGGGAGGAGCCTGACGGCACGCACGTAGGCCATGGGGAAAAAGGCTGAGGATGAAGAAGCAATGTATCTCTTTCCTCGGGGACCCGCTCCTCTGACCCGACTACAGCGCATCCGATGCCTGCCGAGGACGAGCGGGGAGCTTATGCGCTGTGAGAAGTAGACCTTCGGCTCCTTCCCTCCGTTTGCCTCCACTCACCTCCCTACCTCATTCCAGCGCTCCTGGACGCGTCAGACCCTCATGGTCCGCCTTGACGTGCGGCGGTGTTTTCTCCCGGTCTGGCCCCACTGTCTGGAGGTAATCTCGCGGAGCTACACGGACTAAGCAGCGGATGACGGGCTGACAGTTCGGTTAAGAGGCAGTACCACCTCGCTTTGGAGCAAAAGAGACACTCTATAATGCTACTCAATTGTCATTAACTGAGGTCAATGTGGTTTCGAAGAGACTTTCTAAGACAAGATATAATAAAACCAATCAAAGCTTAAAATGCAAAAATAAAGGAGACAAACATAGTAATGAGTAAGCTCTATTAGCTCCTTTTAATGATATATGCATAAAATTAAGACCTCTCTGTGGTAACAGCAGAAGTGTCCTTCATACACTCCACTCCACTTCAGTCTATGTCCGGGTCATAAGACATTACTGAACATCAGAACCCACACACTTATGTATCTATACGTTAATCAAAATAAAGTAAAGTGAACGTTGAATGAGGAAATAAAAGGAGCCAAGGGCAACAGAAAATCGGATGTGAGATAGTCTCTTTCTTTCTCTCTGCTCCCCCACCACTCACATCAGTTCACCACCAGACTGCCACACATAAACAATTATCGGTTGACTTATTGACGCTTCCCTGTGTATGCTTTGGTGTGAGCTCTACGCGGTGTTGGGAGGCCCCTCTCCATTTCTGCCTCTCTATTTTGCTGCCTGCGCCCAACATTGAGTGGAGCCCGGCGCTGTTGCCTCTCTCTACCTGAGTGCAGGCCTAAACTGGGAGTCGAGGTTCGGAAGTGTATATTTTGGCTGCGCAGCGGCATTACTACTGAGAAACCAACACAGAGGCGATCTGTCCACTCTACCTACCTCCCGCTTAAAACGCAATAACACCTTATTTCATTCCACCCATTTACCAACTTATTTACCTACTTTGTTGCAAAGTCACACTGAAAAATCTTAAAGCATTTCTCACACAATGAAGGGAAAAACAACAAGAGGAGGAGCCACAGCAAAATCACCAAGGATAACCTCAAGCCCCAACACAATTAAGAAATTTATGACACAAGAAAATTCTTTAGAAAAAACCTTTCAGGAAAAACAGGAAAAACAACAAGGAAGAGGAAAGAAGAAAGGGGAGACAAAGGAGAAAAGTCAAAAAACTGAATTAAATAAATCACCTACTAGTACAGCAAATTCAGAATTAAGTCTAAGGACTGAAAATGAAGAAGAGGAAGAACAGAGTGAAATAAAAGAACACGCCCCTACAAAAGGTGATATGCGAGAAATGTTTGCAGAACTAGAAAAATCATTAAAAATTTAACTGATTAAAATCCAGACTGACCTAGGACATGTCCAGACGGATCTGGGACATGCCCTAGGACGAGTAGAAGAGCTAGAGGAAAAACAAGAAATCCAAACAAAAATAATACAGGGGATGAGAAAAGAAATAAATGAAACTAAGAAAAAAGCCAGAGATTTAGCTTATAAGCTAGAAGATCAAGAGAACAGAGCAAGACGAAAAAATTTGAGGATCCGAGGATTGACAGACGCATCACAAGAAGAAAACTTAGGAGAAAAAATTCAGAAAATTCTCAACCCAGTATTAGGAAGAGGGGAAGATGATCAATTATTGATTGAAAGAGTGCATCGCATAAGAAAACCGATAGGAATTCCAGCAGAGTCTCCTAGAGACGTGATAATCAGATTTCAAAACTATACAGACAAAGCACAAATTTGGGAAAATCTAAAGAAGAATAAAACATTAATAAATACAGAAAATAATAAGATACAGATCTTTACTGATTTGGCGCCGGAAACATTGAGGAGAAGAAGAATCCTAAAACCTCTGACAGAAGAGATGCAAAAACAAGGAATTAGATACAATTGGGGTTTTCCGGCCTGCCTGATAGGAAAAAAAGATGGACGATCCGCAAAACTTACTTTTCCAGAAGAAACTCAGGATTTCTGTAAAAAATTAGATATTCAAGAGCCAAACATGCCTGGATGATGACAACAGAGAAGAATGGGGAAAAAACCCACAGACGGAAGAACAGCAATGGAGACTAAGTGGGAAGAATAAATACCTAAGACAATGAGGAAGGGAACTTTACAGGGGTTTTTTTTTTCTGTTCTCCCTGTCGGCTCTCTTCGTTTTTCATATGCCTTGTAGGGAAAGCGAGGAGGGGGAGGGTGCGAGGAGGGGGAGGGGGGATGGAGGGGAGGAGGGGGAAGGGAGGGAAAGGAGAATAAGCTACATAATGAAAGTTGGACAGCCACCCAGAAGGCTAGAATGCCCTTCCAAGGTGGAAGGAGACAGAACGTGCTAGGCTAACAGAACACCACCCCGAAAGAAAAAGGGTACCAGGGTAATTGACCCAAAGAAACAACTAGACACCCAGAGATCAAAATTAGATCAAAAAAACATCAACATGAGACGGAGGGGGGAGGAGGGGAGGGATGGGAGGTGGGAAAGCGGAAAGGTAGGAGGAGGGGTAGGGATAGGAAAACTCCCCACTGTCAAAAAGGAACAGAAACTTTAAAGGATGATCAGCTCACCAACATGGGTAGAATGTTTTTAGTTGAATTTCAATCGACCCAGCTCTTCCGCGTCTGGGTAAGAACTGGCTCGATTAGAAAAGATGAAAATGAGAGATGAACAATTAAAAATAATAACTTATAACGTAAGAGGATTAAATTCCCATATAAAAAGGTATAAGATTTTGGAAGAATTGAGAAGAGAAGCAGCAAATATAGCTTTCCTGCAGGAAACACACATTTCTCATCACTCAAATGTAAAACTTTATTCCAAACACTTCCCTAAATCGTACTATGGGGACTCACCAATAGATTGCGCAAGAGGGGTAGCAATAGGATTGGCAAGAAATACAGAGTTCTCCCTAGAAGAAATCAAAACGGACCCGAATGGCCGGTATATCTTTCTTAAAGGTCAAATAAGGGGGATGGATTTGACGTTAGTCAATATCTATAACTCAAATAAAAACCCGAGTGAATACCTAAGGAGAATTCTGTATGACCTAGAAATTTTTAAAAAAGGCTATCTGATAATGGCAGGGGATATACATTTTTGTATGGATCCAAGTGTCGACAGTACATCGGGTGTAAGGATGCTGGGAGAACAAAAACTTAGAAAAATAAGGAAAAAGTTACATCAGATTCAATTAGTAGATGCATGGAGGGTTCAACATCCAAAAAAAAGAGACTATACTTATTACTCCTCAATACACTCGATGTACTCAAGACTGGACTACTTTTTTATTGATCACCGTCTTTTGGAATATATAGAAGGCACAGAAATAGGTACGATCACACTATCTGATCATGCCCCTCTAACCCTAACAATTAAAATACCAACCTATCATAAAAGTATGGGAATATGGAGGTTAAATGAAGAACTAATTCAAAATGAAGAAATAGGAAACAGACTAGAAAAAGAACTAGAGTTATATTTCCAAAAGAATGATCTACCGGAAACATCATCCGCTACACTCTGGGAAGCACATAAAGCTTATATCAGAGGAATATTGATATCCATAGCCTCAAAAAAAAGGAGAGGACCAATCAAATCAACAAACTTATAAGAGAAATACATGAATTAGAACAAAAACACAAAAAAGAATTTAAAAAAGAAATAGAATAAAAACCTCATTAAAAAGAGATGAATTAAAAGATTTATTGGAGGAAGAATCCAGAAGCCATTTTAATAAGATAGCCAGATATAGATATAAATTCGGAAATAAACCAGGAAGATCCCTAGCGAGATTACTGATGAAGAAAAAATCAAAAAATTACATAGAAAAAATCAAAAATAGTAAAAATGAAATAACTAATTCAACTACAGGAATAGCTAAAGCTTTTCATGCTTTTTATAATACCTTATACAATGTGCGAAAGGAAGAAACTCCCAAAATAAGACAGGAAAGAATAATAAACATTCAAAAATATATTAAGGAAGCAAATCTGCCTAGAATCTCAGAAGACAAATTAGACCTTCTAGAAGCCCCAATTGCCGAAAATGAAATAAGAGAAGCACTAAAAACTACACCAAAATGGAAAAAGTCCAGGCCCGGATGGATATACAATAAAGTATTATAAAAGATTCAAAGAAATACTAATAACAAAAATGCAAAAATATATGAATAAAATAGGGAAGGAAGATCTAAGGGAAGAATCTCTAATGGCCCATATTACGGTAATACCGAAAGAAGAGAAGGTCAAACCCTCTGCTCCAGTTATAGGCCAATTGCGCTGTTAAATGCAGATACAAAGTTATTTGCGAAAATCTTGGCAACGAGATTAAAAGATTTATTAACATTATGGATCCATCCGGACCTAAACCGGATTTGTCCCAGGCAGAGAAGGGAAAGATAATGTAATACGCACCCTGCTACTTTTACAAAAAACAAAAAATCACGAGGTCCCCTGCATCCTATTATCGATTGATGCCAAAAAGGCCTTTGATAGGGTGGATTGGAACTTCATGAAAGAAACAATAAAAAATTTAGGGATTGGACTAAGAATGAGGCAATGGATAGAGGCACTATATAATAAACCTATGGCAAAAATTTAAATAAACGGAGGCCTATCAGAAAAATTTGGAATGAGCAATGGGACAAGACAGGGGTGTCCCCTGTCACCTCTATTGTTCGTACTAACCCTGGAACCGTTATTAGCAAAAATTAGACAAAATAAAGATATAAAAGGAGTGAAGGTAAATCAAGACGAACATAAAATCGCAGCATATGCGGACGATTTAATATTTATCGTTACAAATTCAAGGATTACACTCCCAAACATTCAAAAGGAGTTGAAAGAGTATGGAAAGCTATCAAATTTCAAAATAAATCCAATAAAATCAGAGATTCTCAACATAAAGTTAAATACCCAGGAAGAACAAATAATAAAAACATACTTCCCATACACTTGGACAAAAGAAAAATTAAAATATTTAGGGATATACTTAGCACCACAAACCGGAAAACTATATCAAGCTAAAATTATACCGTTACTGAACAAAATAAAAACGGACATAAGAAGGAAATCAAATAATCAAATTTCCTGGATCGGAAGAACTAACGTCGTTAAGATGTTTATTTTGCCAAAGATCTTATACACTTTTTCTTTACTGCCAATAAACATTCCCGCAACTTTTTTTAGGGTAATAAGAACTTTAGTAACAAAATATATATGGCAGCGGAAAAAACCCAGAGTGCAATACAAGATCCTTACAGGAGGTAAAACACAAGGAGGACTAGCAACCCCAGACATAGAAAGGTAATTATGTCACGAATGGTTGATTGGACAAAAGTAGAAAGGGAAAAAAAGATGGGTAGAGATAGAATGTGCACAAAATAATAATGACTTACACAAAACAATATGGATACCACCAAAATATAGGGAAACACAAGGAGTACATGAATTGACAAAGGTAGTCTATAAAGTATGGGATGGGATCAACAAACAACTGAAATGGGAATATAATTCACCAATGATATCACTAAATGGCACTAAATAAGGGAAAGAAGAAAAATTTGGAAATTGGATAGGGAACACTCAACTAAAAGATATTCTTCAAAAAGGTCACATAAAAACACTTCAAAAATTAAAACAATAAAATAAAAATATAAAATTAGATGATTGGAGATATCTCCAGTTGAGACATTTTGTCAGCTCACTGCCACAGCCGATTAGGTCGGAAAAAAATCTCAACAACATCGAGAAATTAAGTTACTCCTCCACTCAAAGACATGGAGTCTCTCAGATATACAAAATCCTGACAGAGTGGCACAGCTTGGAGAAACCTCCATTTATAGCAAAATGGGAGAAAGAAATAGGGACACAACTGCCAGGACAGGAACTTGAGGCCTTACTAAGGGTGGTAGGATCCACAGCCATAGACGTAAGTACAACAGAATTAAATTATAAATGTCTGTTAAGATGGTATATTACACCAGAAGTAATAAATAAATATCAACCAGACAAGACAGATAAATGTTGGCGGGAATGTGGCAACATAGGATCAATGTATCATTTATTTTGGGATCGTCCCAAGATAAGAGATTTCTGGATAGAGGTCAGACAATTGACCGAGGAAATCACTGGAATAACAATACCAAACGACCCATGGGTATGCTTATTCCACAAAACAACAATGTCTTTAAAAAAATATAAAATGACTCTGGTCCCAACTCTGTTAAACACAGCAAAGGGAATAATACCAAAAAAGTGGAGAGAAGAGGAGAGCCCGAAAGTAAAGGAATGGTGTAAAAAAATAAATAACAACTTTAATATGGAATATATATGTAATACGCAAGAGGAGACTCCAATAAATATGAAAGGAAAATGGGGAAAATGGATAGATTTTAAAAAATCAACTAAATATATTGAAATAGGGGGGCGTGGCCGGCTACTGATGTGAGAGCAGCGCGGTCCCGGAGCTCTCTCCTGCTTGCCCTGATCCTTCAGTGATCCTGTGGAACCCCGAGCCGCTACTCACCTGATTCCGACGCCCGTGTACTCCTGATCCCTCGGTGCATCAGCGGAGATGGTGAAGATCGGTCCCCCTGGTCCGGAGGCGCCTGGATTCCGGCCGTCGGCCTCCCTCCTCGAGCGGTCCCAAGATGGCGCCGGCCCGCCACGGAGCTCGAGCCAGCCAGCTGCTGCTGCACGATCCTCGCAGCCATCCGCCTCTCTCTCCCACGGAGGTGGTTCGGAGCCTGACGACTCTTCCTCCCTGCATCGGCATGAGACTGTGAGTGACCTTCTTCTTTCCTCCCCCCTGGACCCCACTGCTGAGGCAGGGGTGGGGGTAGATAGGCCTGAGCCATCCCTTGCTGCCATCATGGATGCCATCCGCCATTGTCAGGCCTCTCTCACTACTCAAATTGAGTCTGTGAGGATGGAGATGTCATTCCTGAAGCAGGATGTCCATAATCTCCGCCATAGGGTGGGCAACGCGGAACAACGTATTGGCGACCTGGAGGATGCCCACCGCCCCTTGCAGGCCTCTGTGTCTGATTTACAGAGGGGTCACACGGCCACCATTGATAAGATCACTGACATGGAGGATCGCCTCCGACGTAATAACCTCCGCTTTCTGGGATTTCCTGAGGGGGCGGAGGGAAAGACCCCCGAATCATTTATGGAAAAGTGGCTCCTTGACACCTTTGGGAAGAATGTTTTTTCTCCATTATTCGCCATTGAACGGGCGCACAGGGTGCCGCTACGCCCCCTGCCACCAGGGGCGCCACCTCGTCCTCTTCTCATTAAACTTCTGCATTTCCGGGACAGGGAGGCTGTGCTACGGGCCTCCAGGGAAGAAGGGCCGTGTCTCCTACAATAATAATGCTATCTCCATCTTTCCTGACTTCTCTGCAGCCACCCAAAAGCAGCGGGCCTCCTTTATGGCAGTTAAGAGGCGGCTGCGTGATCTCCAGTTACCATATAGTATGCTTTATCCTGCCCGTCTCCGGATCATCTCTCAAGGCAAGGCTCATTTTTTCCAGGATCCTCGGGAGGCCGCGCACTGGGTGGACTCCTTGGGCCGTGGCTCTCCTGGCCGCCAGGACCGGCGGTCTCCTCCTAGATGAAAGACTGTTTATCTGCTGATAGTCTGGTTGGGCTCTGGGCTCGTCCTGGTGCTCTTCATGGACCCTCTCTCGCTTGATTGATTTTTTGGGACAGATGGCTATTCCCTTTTTCTGGGGGTCGGGGTTCCTATTTTTCTGTTTTTTCTGATGGGCATTTTTGGGGTGGGGGGGCTCCCCCCTCATCTCTTTCCTTTTTATTGTTTTTTCTCGTTTGTCTACTACAGGACGAGCAGATCCACGTTTCCCTGCATTTGACTTCCTTTTGTTGTTATGGGCTACAAAGCTCTCAATTGTTGGGGTTTGAGGGCCGGGTGGGCTAGGGTGGGGGGAGGGGGTGTTTGTTACTATTGCCATCCGCAACCTGCGGGTCTAGGCGGGTTTTTTCTTTTTGGTTTGTTTGTTTGCACCATTTTGATCCACAGGGTCGGTACAGTTTTTCCTTTTTTTGTTTCTGGGGTCATGCTCTCTCCTTATGCGATACAGTTGATTTTGTTTACTATGTTACTGTGGTCACTTTTTTTATGTCCTATGTGTACTCCTTTTTCTGGGCTCCTCTCAGATGCTGGTTGTGCCTTGGCCCTTCGGGGTTTGCCTGTTTTTGGGCTGACCTACGGGGCGCTAACGCTGATTGTTGGTATATTTCTATGTCTACTCTACGTATAATCTCATGGAACGTCGGGGGGCTAAATTCTAAAGTGAAACGGTCTCTGATGTTTGACTATTTAAAACGCCATAGTCCTCACGTTGTTTTGTTACAGGAGACACACCTCCAGGGGTCCAGGGTTATGGCCCTTAAGCGGGCACACGTGGCGTATGCGCTACACTCTACCTATTCTTCCTATGCCCGAGAAACGTCCATTTTGATTGCCAAATCCGCTCCAGTCACTATTAAACATTTAAAGACGGACCCCTCGGGGTGCTTTGTTATCCTTGTTATTGAATATTTAGGTAAACCTTATACCCTGGTGAATGTTTATGTCCCCCCGCCGTTTACTAAGTCATTCTTTGACCGTGTTTTGGGTTTGGTTTTGGAAATGGCGGAGGGCCCTCTTATTATGGCGGGTGACTTTAACACGGTCCTCGACAATGCTTTGGACCGCTCTGGGGCTGCTTCTTCCCAACATACCCCCCTGCGCTCCTACTTAGACAAATTGGACCTCACGGACGCCTGGAGGTGGAAACATGGGGGGATTACTGAGTTTTCTTGTTATTCGAGCTCACACCACACTCTATCTAGGATTGACCTCTGTTTGCTCTCTCGGGAACTGCTGGGTCCGCTCTCGGGGATCAGGTACCTCCCTCGGGCGGTATCTGACCACTCCCCTTTGCTGGTGGACCTTGCTTTGGGGTCCCCACCTAACTATAAATTGTGGCGACTGAGCCCTCTGTGGCTGGCGGACCCCGCGGTGACTGATCAGGGGCTCACGGAATTGAATTCTTTCTGGGCGCTCAATGGACGGGAGGGGTCGGCACTGCTGACCTGGGACGCCTTCAAGGCCACTATGCGGGGCACCTTCTCGTCTGCCATAGGCCATGCCCGGAAGGCGCGTCAGACCAAGTTGGTTGACGCCGAACGGGCATTGCATACGGCTGAACGGCAATACTCTGACGACCCCTCCCCTCAGAATCACGCCGCTTGGCGGGCCAGAGCCCGTGATTTGGATCTCGTCCTTATTGAGCGCACCCAGAAAAAACTGTTATATCAGAATCAAAGAATTTTTGAACTGGGGGACAAAAACAGTCGCTTGTTGGCCTACTTAGCTAGGCCGGATTTTCAACCTTGTATCATTCCCCGGGTCACCAGCCAGGCCGGTGTCATTGTAGAACAAACTCCTGATATTCTTCATAGTTTTGTTGAATTTTATTCCTCTTTATACCGCACCCAGGCCCATTACACTATAATCGAACTTGATGATTTTTTATATGATATTGAATTGCCCGCATTGTCGGTCGACCAATCTCGCTTCGTAGACTCCCCTTTGACCACAGAGGAGATTGACAAGGCCGTAGCTACGTTTGCACATAATAAGACACCTGGCTTGGATGGTTTCCCCATTGAATGGTATCTTCACTATAGGGAATTGCTGGTCCCCCATTTGTTGAAAGTGTTTACTTGTGCTCTGAAGGAGGGACGTCTGCCGCCCTCTATGACGGAAGCCCTTATAGTACTCATCCCGAAGCCGCGCAAGGACCCTCTTCTCTGTGAATCGTACCGTCCGATCTCACTTATTAATACAGATGTGAAGATTTTGGCCAAGGTCCTGGCGAGAAGGCTGAATACGGTTGTCACGGACTTGGTCGGGGCGGACCAGTCGGGGTTTATTCCTGGCCGGTCTACCTCGATCAACTTGTGTAGACTTTTTACCAACCTTCAGACGACTCATGATTCTGTGGGGGCCAGGGTTGTGGTAGCCCTGGACACTCACAAGGCTTTTGATTCAGTGGAGTGGCCTTATCTCTTGGAGGTATTGGCGAAATTTGGATTCGGATCGGGGTTCATAAAATGGGTACAACTTCTATATTATCTCCCTCGTGCCCGTATCAGGGTCAATAATTCCGTGTCTGACTCCTTTCCCATTTTTCGGGGTACTAGGCAGGGGTGCCCGTTGTCCCCGTTACTTTTCGCCCTGGCCATTGAGCCTTTGGCTGCGCAGATCCGCCAGTGTGCGGCTGTTGCGGGCTTTGTGATCAATGGCTTGGAGGAAAAGGTTTCATTGTATGCGGACGATATGTTGATATATCTAGCGGATCCACATCAATCCCTCCCCACTCTATTGTCCATTATTGATCGCTTCGGTCACTTCTCGGGTTTCCGGGTGAACTGGAGTAAATCTACTCTGTTCCCCCTGGATCCCCAGGTTCTGCCCCCTTCTCTCGCATCATGCCCTCTCCAGGTGGTAGATCGGTTTCGATACTTGGGGGTTGACATTCAACTTCCCTTGTCTCGTTTCCTCCCCAATAATTTAGATCCCTTGGTTGCCCGACTTAAATCTTCTCTACAGCTCTGGTCCCAGCTTCCTCTCACGGTTTTGGGTAGGATCAACATTTTTAAAATGATGTTCCTTCCCCGATTTCTGTATGTGTTGAGTCACTCCCCGATATATGTTACCAAACGTCGTTTCCAGGTCATCGATTCGCTCTTCACTTCATTTATCTGGGGGGGTCGGCCGGCACGTGTGGCCAGAGATGCGTTACAGTTACCTGTATTAGCGGGGGGACTGGCAGCGCCCAACCTACGCCTTTATTATTTTGCCTCCCAGTTGGCACACGCACATTGGTGGTTCCATCCCGAGGACAATCATGCTGCGGCGGCCTTGGAGGCGGCTATTTTCACGTCCTATGAATCTCTGCAAAATTTGCTGCACCGTAGATCTACTATGGGCAGGCCGAACACTGCACTTATCTCGGTCACTCTACGGGTTTTTGCGGCTACCGCATTGGGTGAGGCCGACCCTCCGGGGTCGTACTCCCCTAATGCCCCCCTTTGGCACAATCCTCGGTTTCGGGAGTTTTTCGGTCGGGACGACGGTATTTTTTGGGCCCGTCTTGGGGTGAAGTCTGTTGATCACCTGTATGTCCGGGAAACCTTCCGGTCCTTTGCGGACATGCAGTCCACTTTTGCTGTACCATCTACGGCTCATTTTCGCTACCTCCAGCTGAGACATGCGGCGGCTGCGCAGTTTGGCCTCCGGGATGTCTCGCTGGAGCCATCCCCCCTGGAATATCTCCTCTCTGACTCTTCACATGAGAAACTGGTCTCCACATATTATCGTAGGCTTTTGCATTCTAAGTCTAAGCGCTTGGCGGTGGTTGAGTCCCAGTGGCGTGAAAACGTCCCGGACTTGACGGAGGAGGTTTGGCATGACGTCCTTCCTGAACAAATCCCGGTTGTAATTTCCTCCAGGGATAGAGTCATACAATTAAAATTCCTGTATCGGGCTTACTACACTCCCCTGTTCCTTCATAAAATTGGTACATTATCCTCCCCTCTCTGCTCTAAGTGCTCTGATGGTGTGGGATCCTTCTTTCACATGTTTTGGGAATGTCCCCCTGTCCGTGCCTTTTGGTCAGGGGTGACGGCCTTTATAACTGATATCTCTCAATTGTCCAATGTCTGTAGCCCCCTTCGTTGTCTCCTAGGATATGTGGATGATGAGGATGCTCCGGCTCGCACGAAACTATTTCTGCGTTTGCTCTTTTTCTATGCTAGGAAAGCTATTGCTCTCCGTTGGAAATCTTCCACACCCCCTGACGTTCCATTTTGGATCTCTACTGTTAATCAGGCTCTGCCTCTGTATAAACTGACGTATGAGGCCAGAGGATGTCCGAAGAAATTCAATAAAATCTGGTCCTTCTGGGTAGACTCTGATCTTACTGCCTCCTCGGTGTCTGACGCCTCCTAGGCGATGTCTACAGTGCCTTCTTTTGCTCCGCATGTGTCGTTATATATTGCTTATAATAATGTGTTACCCCCCCTTTTACCACGATTACTGGGTATTCTCTGTACTGTGGTTTTATTTTGTTAGATGATTGGAGAGGATGCTTTGTATGTTCTGTATCCTCTCTTTTATGTTGCACTGCCATTTTTCTTTTGGTGTACTGTGTTTTGTTTGTTTAATAAAAACCTTTAAAAAAAATATATATTGAAATAAATAATTAAGCATAACTACCCTAGAGAAATGTTGGAGGATGGAAGTCATAGGCAAGGAGGGGTGGAATTCCGGGGGGGGAGGGGAGGGAGAAAAAGGGGAAATATTACGGTATTACAGTATTTGAATATTGTTTTTTCTTTCTACATAAATTAATGTGTAATATGTGAAATCCCAGTCTCGGGAAATACTGTTGTAAATTTTAAATTTTATATGCAAATAAAAATAAAGTAAAAAAAAAAAAGGAGCTGGGAGGGGGGCAGCAGTACACTGAGCTTCCCAGTGAATGACTGTGCAGCAGAGACATGTCAGTACAAGTCTGATGATCAATGGAGGAGAGTACACTGAGTTCCGAGGACAGCTAGGGAACTGACCATGGTGTGCTCTCCTGCTTAGTATAGTCAGTTTTTAATAGGAAAGCAAGGGGACAAGCAGGAACATAAGGGATTTCACATAAAGGAAGCAATACAAAGAGAACAGGATACTTTCTCATACAAGTATATGGTAAAGCAGGAACATATCAGGAATATGAAGTGTTGGGGTAACAAATGTTTTAAGTAGAATTGCCCGGGAAAAGCCACTCTCTTGGTGCCAAGGGCATTCTGGCAGGCACATTTATGGGTCCTTGCCTCGAGGCAAGCCATTGGGGTTTGAAATTAATCCCTAGTGGGAGTGTGAAACTTGTATTAGCCTTACCCACATTACAGCTTTGCCCCTTGTTGCAACCGGGAGACCCAAGCGTACCCAGGCTCACTGCTACAGACAGCTGCACTCTTAATACATCATGGTGGATCTGTGGGGGGCCCTTCCACTGCAAGAGCAGGCTGCTAAGCCTAGGTGTCAGTGAGAGAACCCCAAGCCTACATTTCTTTCAGCTGTTACACACAAGAGCTGCTGAGAGGGTTTTAGAACCCTCCTACACTCAACTTAACCCAGCTCTCCTGTTATCAATATTGAACTATGCCCCTCCCAAAGTGTCTGAACCACAGGAATACTGAACTGCACCCATAACTTATTGCAGCTACCAAGAACTACACTGAACAACCCAGTACTCATTGCCTATTACTACCTGCAGGTTCTCAAAGGGGACTTTCACCAAATGCACAAATGTTTTAAAGGGCTCAACAGCAGCTGGCTAAAGACCCATATTAGAGACTGCCCCTCCCGTTACTATTGCTAAAACCTATTTGTCTAAGTGTTCAGTCATTTTTATATTGCCCGGGCCAATCTAGTTAGTTAAGGCCTAGCATAGCTTCCATTAATGCACATTAGCAGTTTAGCCTCATTCATTAGTAGTTCTGATATAATCACTGCTCACTGCTGTACTGCTGGTTGCATTGCTACAGTTTATGCTGGTTTGGAGGATAAGTCCAAACGCTGCCTAATTTTCGGCTAATGGTCCCCTGTATGTCAATGTCAATACTATATCCAATCTATTTTTGGTTTACCAGTTATCCATTGACCTAATTCACTATTAAGTTACCTTTTACCATTTAATTAGTGTTTGTCTTTCTGGTAGAATATCCATGCTGGGTGTCAGGCACTGCCCAAGCAGGTTTTGTGACCCTATACAGGTCTCCACCAAACAAAGTGAGTCAGAGAGGTTAAGGCATCTGAGGAGCTCAAGGCCTAGAACTGTAAGACCCATTCTATTCAGCAGCTCCTATGGGGGTAGAGCTACACATTCTTCCCAAGAGTCCTCAGAAGGGGGGAGGATTTTTCTCAGCTAAGCACACATTGCAGCTTGCATGCCTAAGCTAAGGGCATATGGATTCCAGGAAGTATATGCTACATTAATCTTTTGCCCTTACTCAAGATGGCCAGTGCTTTTCAAAGTGATTTCTCAGCAAAATAAATCATAGAAACATGGATGAATTGGGGGGGGGATATTAAAAATTAATAAACATTTTAAGTTTATGTTGCTTAGATGCAGTGTAGTAGTAATGGCCTTGTCCCCCTCCCTCTTAAACCATACCAGACCATATGCTCTGAACATAGAAAGGGTATTTTGCCAGGGGGGTACCCCTTGACAAAGCACCTTGTCCCCATATTGAAGTGGACAAAGACCTCTTCCCCACAATCCTGAAATGGTGATTGTTGTGGTCTTCCACCCCATACACCACCTCCACTACTTGAATTAGTAAGCAATACAAAGTATCCCAAAACATTCTTCCAAAAAACAGTAAATAAAAACATTTTTTTTTTTTTTTGAGAAAAAAAATTCCCCATGTTGTAAGTTCACATCAATCACTTTGTCCAGCGAGTCAGATCCTCGTCAATCACAATGAATGATGCCCGCCGAAGTAACATGCCAATTGCCGACATGATCTGCATCCCAAGACTACATGGCATGACTGCTTCCTGTTCCCAAATGTAAACCAAAAAATGGGGTCACTGGCATGGGATAAAGGACAGCAAACTCCAACATAATACAATCAGAGATAAGCTTTGGGATAAGCAGGGGTAGGAGCTTGGGTCAACAGTGAGCTTTGGGTGGTTCACGATTCCCCTGGGCAACTCAGGCCATATTAGCTACCAGCAGCTTTCATTTCAGATCTGCCACCCAGCTGTCCTTCAGATCATGGTCTGTGTATACATGGCGGGAGATGGTCAGTGGGAGGGGGACGGGTGGACAGAAGTGAATGCCCTTAGACAGGAGGTGGCGTGTGGGGATGGGTGCAATAAGGTGATTGGATGATTGGATAGGAGTTGGAGTGAGGATTTAAATAGCCGAGTGGCCACACCTTCGATTCAGCACTGAAAACTTGTGTGTCTCAGTCGCTTTTCTGAATGTGGCGGGCTGGTGTGTGGTGACATGAAGGGAGGTGTACAGGTTGCAGTCAGAAGTGTCATTGCATGGTTCTTCAAGTTTCTTCTGCTTACCTGACACAGAAATGTAAAGCTACCACTGCACTGCACTGCAAATCTTCTGTCTATGGCTGCCAAATCTGTATTTTTTACAGACCGCTTCTCCTACCCTGCACCCCGCATGGCTGACATTTATGGACAGGGTCAAAATCGTCTGACAGTTTTACAAACTGTCCGCAAGGATCACCTGGTCAAAGGTGCGAACATTTAACCAGGGGGTGAAACAACTGGGAGTTTTAGTCACCCATAGCCCAGTGGTCGCCTCAGTATGAGTAGTCTTGGGCATTAATATCTTGAAAAATATGGACTTACCCGGTTTATTGACAGAGGTTGAGCAGTTGAACCAGCCCAATTGGATCTGCGGTTGTATGGCTAAATGTGATTCAGGCCTTCAAGACCTACCAGAGAGTAAACAAATGGCAGCCCAAATGGATAGGTGTTGTTCCGACCCCGCCGAAGCAGAAATTGTTGCTAGCCCCTTACTAGGAAGGCATTGGGCCCTGCCTGAATGGGGCCCACAAGAAATTACAAGGAGCCACAGTCATGGTGGAGCCCTGCAAGGGCATTGACATTCCAGGAGAATGGCTGACAGCTTTCACTTTGTCCAACATCCATCAGGGTAGGATGCTAGTCCAGCTAATCAATTTGGGAACTCCCCCTGTACAACTAAGAAATCACACGATCCTTGCTGACCTCTACATGGTGCCCACGAAATGTATCAGGGGACCCCAACCAGCAAGCAAAGCTATCTGTGCCCCTCTGCAGTCTGCCATAGCCTCCCTAAAGGTTGAGTGTTACCAATTGTTGCCTTCCAGGAATACCCACTGTCCCAGCAGTATCTTATCCATCATCTGTTAAAAAAACACCAGTTGGTCTTCACAGCTGCTCCTCAGGATTACGGTTGCACTAAGCCATAGACCATCCCATGCATTCGGGGAGTACACCCCTGATTGGGGAGAGATATCACCACATTCCATCTGCCCTCTGCCAGGAGGTCAAAGATCTGATATGCAAAATGGTGCAAAGTGGAATAGTCAAGGAGAGCTGTACTCTGCGGGCCACCTCTGTTGACCTGGTGTGCTAAAAGGACAGTATTCTGCGTTTCTGTGTGGACTCCTGTAAGCATCAATGCCTGTAGTCACCAAGATGTCTACCAGCTGCCCAGGGTGGAAGAGTCACTCATAGCACTCAGCTAGGCCAGTTACTTTGCCACCTTGGCCTTTTCTAGTGGGTACTGGCAGGTCCCATGGAGGGAGCAGGATCGGGTGTTACTGAAAATTCCAAAGCATGAGAGGAGAAGTAAATTGCAGCACCGCTGGGCAGTCACCCCATATCAAGTGGAAAAACAGTCATTTCCTTCAACCTCTGTATACGACATTGTGTCTGGGGGGGCCTGAAGCCAACTGAAAACTCCTTAATCAAATCCTTTTAGGTCCCTGGGTATTGGGCAGAGATTGTTCCTTGAGGCAGTCAGCCAGCTGGTAGAATTCTGACCCATTAGACCTCCCTCTGATCCACAAAATCCCAAAGGAGTGGTACCTAACACTTCTAGAAGCTACACAAATGGACTCCACTGGCCCTGAAGGTGATGTTTTAGCTGTTCTTCCTAAGGAACAAGCTGTTGGAAGGGTCAAAGGACCTGCATGCCCTGACATAAATGTAGATTCTTCTGCTGATACAGCCATTACCCAAGATATCACCCAAATACCTGAGGCATATAAATAGTCGCAGCAGATGGACATTCTGATGTTGAACTTCAGCCACCTGGCGAGGATCACCACCCTATCGGAGGGCAGTTGACAGCTAGATACTCTGATTACTTTGTTTATCACATATGTTAACTTTCTTTAACTTTTGTTTACTGTAGACGTCTTAAATTGCAATACTGAGGACAACATCCATCAAAGGGGATGTAGGTAAGTGTAATTTGTCTACCCTGAAAGGTTGTGCTGTTTAGCAGCCACCGCACAGAGAGGGTGGAGGTCAAGGGGGCACTCCGGTTCCTTTGAGGCCCCTGTAGGTGTCATAAGAGAGGAGCTGCCTGAAAGCACTCCCACCTCGGGTTGCAGTGCATTTGCACGGTAAGTAGGTCAGGGACAGAGCTCTCGCTGGTTATGGACAGATTCATTTGTGTAGGGACAGGTTTTAGTGGAGCTGCCCTGATCCCACTTACCAGTGAGCAGCTTAGAATTATGTCACCTTAATGCTTTCAGAAATTGCTATTCTGCAAAACACGTTGAGATCTGAATTAAGCAACATCTGTTTTAATGTACTGTATTTTCTGGCGTATAAGACTACTTTTGAACCTCAAAAAAATCCCCCAAAAATGGGGGGTCGTCTTATACGCCGAGTATAATATCTCCAAGGTAACCTAAGTATAAGTATTACCGGTAGATGTAATCTCTCAAGACGCTGGCTGTGTGGGAATCCTGTACCGGCTTACCGTATGTACCGTAGCTTCAGGCTACATACAGTGTACCGCGCTGAGCCAATCAGGGAGAGCGATGTATTCTATTATTGAATGCAAAGCCTGCTCGGATTGGTGGAGTAACATCAGCCCGCCTCTCTGACTCTGCCAATCCGAGCAGGCTTTGCATTCAATAATAGAATACATCGCTCACTGTGATTGGCTCAGCGCGGTACACTGTATGTAGCCGAAGCTACGGTACATACCGGTACAGGATTCCCGCACAGCCAGCGTCTTGAGATTACATCTACTGGTTATACTTATACTTAGGGTACCTTGGGGATATTATGAGAGATTACATGTATTACAGTACTTGGGGTACCTTGGAGATCTATGAGAAATCTGATGTTTTTCAATGGTGTTGCCTTGCTTTGGAAGGGGGGTAGTCTTATACGGCGAGTATAGCCCAAAACCTATGTTTTAACTTGAAAATTAGGGGGGATCGTCTTATACGCCCAGTCGTCTTATACGCCGGAAAATACGGTAATATGTAGAATTAACTGCATAATCATCAGATATTAAGATCTCTGATATTTTCTTACATGCTGAGGAATAGGGTGGAGATGCAAGGTGCATTTTTGAATATGCCATGCACAATGGATCCAATTCTTGCATTTTTGCTTTTTCATTCTGGTTCTTTTGAATGCTATTATGTTTTAAATTTAATTAAGTGTTTCTATTCCAAAGAGTAGCTTGACACTTAAAAAGTCCCATTTTTTTGTTTCTTTAGTCTTGTGTGTATACAGTATCTCACAAAAGTGAATACACTCCTCACATTTTTGTAAATATTTTTTTATATCTTTTCATGTGACAACACTGAAGAAATGACAATTTGCTACAATGTAAAGTAGTGTTAACTAAACTCCTGCTTTTAACTTATTTGTTAGACAGGTTTATTTTGGTTTGTTAGCAGACTGGTGGGTAAGTATTTCAAACTAGGGATCGGCTGTTTTTCACACACCCCCATTTATCCCATCTTGTTTTTCAATTGACAGGGATGGAGACACTGTGCAGTGCTCGCCAGTTCTCATATAAAGTCCCAAATTGCCCATTTCTTGTATCTTACTAGGGATGGAGACGCTTGCTTTACAGGCGGTTGTCTCACTCAAAGTCCCCATTTGCCTATGGCATCTTTACTAAAGGGATGGGGGTGTGTGTCTCCCAGCTGATCACATTTAGTTTGCACCCCATGGCTTTTTTGTGCAGCCATGCGTTTTTCGTTGCCAGTCATGGATTGGAGCAGGTGGGGGAGGATTGGGCGTTCTCCAATCCCATCTGTTTCCAATCCACCTATTAGCAAGCATGTACTTCCCTTTGTGAAGACACTTATACACTCAGGTTGAGCAGTGTTATTTAGTGTTAGGTTCTGCAAGAACGCAGGATGCCTTGTCGCTGGCCTTGCAGCTTCCACATGCATTTGCAAATATGTGTTAACTAAACTCCTGCTTTTAACTTATTTATTAGACAGGTTTATTTTGGTTTGTTAGCAGACTGGTGGGTAAGTATTTCAAACTAGGGATCGGCTGTTTTTCACACACCCTCATTTATCCCATCTTGTTTTTCAATTGACAGGGATGGAGACACTGTGCAGTGCTCGCCAGTTCTCATATAAAGTCCCAAATTGCCCATTTCTTGTATCTTACTAGGGATGGAGACGCTTGCTTTACAGGCGGGTGTCTCACTCAAAGTCCCCATTTGCCTATGGCATCTTTACTAAAGGGATGGGGGTGTGTGTCTCCCAGCTGATCACATTTAGTTTGCACCCCATGGCTTTTTTGTGCAGCCATGCGTTTTTCGTTGCCAGTCGTGGATTGGAGCAGGTGGGGGAGGATTGGGCGTTCTCCAATCCCATCTGTTTCCAATCCACCTATTAGCAAGCATGTACTTCCCTTTGTGAAGACACTTATACACTCAGGTTGAGCAGTGTTATTTAGTGTTAGGTTCTGCAAGAACGCAGGATGCCTTGTCGCTGGCCTTGCAGCTTCCGCATGCATTTGCAAATATGTGTTAACTAAACTCCTGCTTTTAACTTATTTGTTAGACAGGTTTATTTTGGTTTGTTAGCAGATTGGTGGGTAAGTATTTCAAACTAGGGATCGGCTGTTTTTCACACACCCTCATTTATCCCATCTTGTTTTTCAAATGACAGGGATGGAGACACTGTGCAGTGCTCGCCAGTTCTCATATAAAGTCCCAAATTGCCCATTTCTTGTACAATGTAAAGTAGTAACTGTACAGCTTGTATAACAGTGTAAAGTTTCTGTCCCCTCAAAAAAACTCAACACACAGCCATTATTGTCTAAACCGCTGGAAACAAAAGTGACTACACCCCTAAGTGAAAATGTCCAAATTGGGCCCATTTAGCCATTTTTCCTCCTGTGTCATGTGACTCATCAGTGTTAAAAGGTCTTACGTGTGTGTTACATTTGGTGTTATAGCTCTCACTCTCTCATACTGATCACTGGAAGTTCAACATGGCACCTTATTGCAAAGAACTCTCTGAGGATCTAAAAAAAAAGAATTGTTGCTCTACATAAAGATGGCCTAGGCTGTAAGAAGATTACCATGTCCCTGAAACTGAGCTGCAGCACGGTGGCCAAGACCATACAGCGGTTTAACAGGACAGGATGCACTCAGAACAAGCCTCGCCATGGTCGACCAAAGAGGTTGAGTGCACGTGCTCAGTGTCATATCCAGAGGTTGTCTTTGGATAATAGACGTATGAGGGCTGCCAGCATTGCTGCAGAGGTTGAAGGGGGTCAGCCTGTCAGTGCTCAGACCATACGCCGGTGCACACTGCATCAAATTGGTCTGCATGCCTGTCGTCCCAGAAGGAAGCCTCTTCTAAAGATGATGCACAAGAAAGCCCGCAAACAGTTTGCTGAAGACAAGCAGACCAAGGACATGAATTACTGGAACGGTGTCCTTTGGTCTGTAAAGACCAAAAAAAACTTATTTGGTTCAGATGGTGTAAAGTACTGTATGTGTGGTGGCAACCAGGGGAGGAGTACAAAGACAAGTGTGTCTTGCCTACAGTCAAGCATGGTGGTGGGAGTGTCATGGTCTGGGGCTGCATGAGTGCTGCAATTACTGGGGAGCTACAGTTCATTGAGGGAACCATTAATGTCAACATGTACTGTGACATACTGAAGCAGAGCAGGATCCCCTCCCTTCGGAGACTTGGCCGCAGGGCAGTATTCCAACATAACGTCCTCAAACACACCTCCAAGATGGCCACTGCCTTACTAAAGAAGCTGAGGGTAAAAGTGATGGACTGGCCAAGCATGTCTCCAGACCTAAACCCTATTGAGCATCTGTTGGGCATCCTCAAACAGAAGGTGGAGGAGCGCAAAGTCTCTAGCATCCAGAAGCTCCGTGATGTCATCATGGAGGAGTGGAAGACTCCAGTGGCAACCTGTGAAGCTCTGGTGAACTCCATGCCCAAGAGGGTTAAGGCAGTGCTGGAAAATAATAATGGCCACACAAAATATTGACACTTTGGGCCCAATTTGAACATTTTCACTTAGGGGGTGTACTCACTTTTTTTGCCTATGTTTTAGACATTAATGGCTGTGTGTTGTTAATTGAGGGGACAGAAAAACTTTAACTGTTATACAAGGTGTACACTCACTACTTTACATTGTAGCAAAGTGTCATTTCTTCAGTGTTGTCACATGAAAAGATAGAATATATTTACAAAAATGTGAGGGGTGTACTCACTTTTGTGAGATACTGTATATCACTAAACCGAGAAACCAAGTTCTGCTTTATATGTTAGGAAAGTGGAATTGCTGGCCTGGGAAACAGCAAATATTTTGCAAGCATAACAATATTTCAAGTTAGGAAATTTTGGCTTCCTTCATTTTGCTCCCAACACCCTTATTATTGTGCAATATAGCCCAAATTTCATCAGGGCTATAATAGTATATATTTGTCAATGCACTTAGAATAATAAAAACACAAAATAAGTTACCCCCAAAAAATAGTATACATTTCTTATATTATGAGTCCAGAAAATGTGAAGGTATGAGGGAAATTTCCTTTTGAAACTACTATTTTTATTATTTCTACAATATGTTTGATAGCGGGTATAAAAGGGTGTTTACTGCTTCTTATTCTGGCTTTTTATATGATGTCACTTTTCAACTCCAGGTAAACAGGGAAAGCAGTTTTTTGTTTTTAGTCCTGAGATTTACACAACCCTGTGGGACAGCACAGTCTACCTGATAACATGGCTTTTTTCTGAAGCAGTTAAAATGATACTAAATTAAATTTTTTTTTTTTTGCTTAAAATAAAAAAGATTTTATACTTGCGCTGTGCAATGATGTTGCACAGAGATGTTGCTTACCTTCTGTTCTGGCATTCCCACTGCTGGTGCTATTAGAATCTCTCTGCTCCTCCCTAGCAAACCAGATGCTATGGGGGGAGGGGGGTGCCCATGTATCCATGTGTCCATGATCCCAAGCTGAGCTGTGCGCATCCATAGGCAATCATAGTGTCAGCAAGCCACGCCCCTCGAGTGTTTTTTATTCACAGCGACTGAAATCTATGGCACCACTGCCCATAGTGACTCCTATGAGACCAGGAAGTGAGGGGAGTGGTATTGCAGCAGAGACAGTGCTGGAGTGGTGAGGGAAGCCAAGAAAGTGTTTGGGGGCAGGGATGGGTAGAACAGGTAGTGGGGAGTTTTTTTTACCTTAATGCAGAGACTGCATTAAAGTGTTACTAAACTCACAACAGAAAAATCAGACTGTATATGCAGTAAAGCATGCTCTTCATTGTGTAAACAGGCTGTTTGATCCTGTCTTCTCTGATCCTCCCCTTCTTCCACAGTCCCAAATCCATATCCTGATAGTACAGAGCCTTGGGACACTCTGCACATGTTCAGTTTGCTGTGTATTGCTAGAGAGTTTTTTTTTTTTTCTTGGGAGGGTGCATATGATTGGCACATGGCCAATCAGCACTGCCCAGACAGAGGGTCAGGGGGTCATACAGCCTGATAGGACAGTCAGAGGAGAATGAAAACGCTTCCTCCTACAAGCTTTAACCAGTGCTCTGCCAGACATTAACCTTTTTACTACCGGAGGATTTTGCTGTCTTCCGTCCAGGCCACTTTTTGCGATTCGGCGCTGTGCGAATTCAACTGACAATTGCGCGGTCGTGCGACGCCGTACCCAAACGAAATTTACGTCCTTTTTTTCCCACAAACAGAGCTTTCTTTTGGTGGTATTTGATCACCTGTGCAATTTTTACTTTTTGCGCTATAAACAAAAAAATAGCGTTTATTTTGAAAAAATAACAATATTTTTAACATTTTTTTATATGAAATTCCCCCCAAAAAAGATGTAAAAAACAATTTTTTTTAAAATTTTTTGGCCAATTTGTTTTCTGCTACCTATGTTTGGTAAAAAAAATCGCAATAAGCGTATTTTGATTGGTTTGCGCAAAAGTTATTGCGTTTACTAACAAAGGGAAAGATTTCTGTCATTTTTGGTGTTTTTTTTTTTAACGCGTAATGGCGGCGATCTGCGATTTTTTTTGCGGGACTGCGACATTGCGGCGGACAGATCGAACCATTGACTGACATTTTTGACACTTTTGGGGGTACCAGTGACATTACTGCAGTAATCAGTGCTATATATATGAACTGTTACTGTAAAAATGACACTGGCAGGGAAGGGGTTAATTTTATTGGAGAGGGAGGGGTTAATGTATGCCTGGTGCTTACTGACGTGTGGGGGGGGGGGAGGTGACTGAGTGAGTCATGGACAGATCGGATGTCCAGCTATGCTGAACAGTCCGATCTGTCACTCCCTGTCACTATGGAGATCCGCCCGCTGTGTTTACACACAGCGGGCGGATCTCCAGACTCGATCCCCGACGATCGGGTAAGAGCAGCGGCGATCGCCGCTGCTCCTCCCCTGGCCCGACTCCCGCTGTGAATGAAAACAGCGGGAGCGAGCCTCCGGCGGCGCGCAAGCGAGCCTCCGGCGGCGCGCAAGCGCCGCCCAGAAGGGGGAGTGTCTGACGACGTAGTACTACGTCGTCAGACGATAACGAGCCACTCTGCCGCAGTAATATTACTGTGAGCAGTCGTAAAGTGGTTAATAGAAGTCACAAGACTGCTATATACTGGTGATGAGAAAAGGTATTTAGCAGTATATATTGGTGGCGGCCCTTAAGTGCAAAATCACGTACCTGTAAGTGATTTTTTTCTTCAGGTCTGGGGACACAGCGAAAGCCAGTAAGCAGGTCCGGCAGACCCGATGTCCGCTAGCACCCCACGATCGTTCCCAAGGCTGACAGAACAGCGGTCTGCCTATGTAGACAAGGCAGATCGCCATTCTGTCAGAAGGGAAGATAGAGATCTTGTGTTTTTGCTAAGCAGTATCACAGGTCTCTCTCTTCTCCAGTCAAAGCATCCCCCACACAGTTAGCAAGCACTCCCAGGGAACACATTTAACCCTTTGATCGCCCCTGATGTTAACTCCATTCCCTGCCAGTGTCATTAATACAGTGACAGTGCATTTTTTAACCAATTCAGCCCCAGATGTTTTTACACCCTTAATGACCAGACTATTTTTTGCAATTCGGCACTGCGTTGCTTTAACTAACAATTGCACAGTCATGCGACGCTGTATCCAAAAACAATTGATGTCCTTTTTTCCCACTAATAGAGCTTTCTTTTCATGGTATTTGATCACCTCTATAAACAAAAAAAGAGCGACAGTTTAAAAAAAATATATATATATTTTTTACTTTCTGCTATAAAACATTACCAATAAAAGAATTTAAAAAAAGCTAATTTATTTTATCAGTTTAGACCAATTTATATTCTGCTACATATTTTTGGTAAAAAAAAATCCCAAAAAGCGCCTATTAGTTTGTGCAAAAGTTATAGCGTTTACAAACTATGGGATAGATTTTTGGGCTTTTTATTTATTTATTTATTTTAGTAATGGTGGCGATCAGTGATTTTTAGGGGGACTGCGACATTGTGGCGGACAAATCTGACACTAAGGGGGAGATTTACTAAAACCAGAGTGTGCAAAACCTTGTAAAGCCCTACATAGTAACCAATCTGCAGCCGGGTTTCATTGTCAAACCCTAGTCGAACAAGCTGAGGTTAGAAGCTGATTGGCTACCATGCACAGCTGCATCAGATTTGCAGTGCTCTTGTTTTAGTAAATTTCCCCCTAAGTGACACTTTTTTGGGGACCAGTGACACCAATACAGTAATCAGTGCTAAATATTATACACTGTTACTGTATAAATGACACTGGCAGGGAAGGGGTTAATACTGGGGGTGATCAAGGTGCTCCTAAATTGTGCTTACTAACTGTGGGGGGGGGGGAGGCTTCTGTGAAAGGCACACAGAGATTGGTGTTTCAGCTTAGCTGAGACACATGATCTCACTGGGCCTGTCTGACAGGAGAGCCGTGTAAAAACAAACACAAAGAAAGGGCGCACCAGCCTAGTGCATTATCCTCAGCAGGCTTTTTAATGACAGAAGTTAAAATCAACTACTCACAAACATGCGTGGTAAATCAGCATATCAATTCCAAAGAACAGCATCAAATGGAAAAGTCCAATGTCTCATGTAGACGGAGGGTTAACGCGTTTCGAGGCCATGCCTCTTCCTCAGACTTAAATAGAGTAACCAGGCCCCACATGACCCTCCAAATTGTGGGAGGGGATATCACCCTTATGGGCATGGCTACATAGCTAATCACCCAAATCAAAAACAAAACAAAACATTGTCTTCTGTTGATGTGCCACTCTACCTATATACTATACACTATACAATTAAAAACATAATTGTTTAAAAACTTAATGTATAGAGCTGTAGAGTGGCACAATTTGGAGGGTCATGTGGGGCCTGGTTACTCTATTTAAGTCACGGTCTCGGTCATGGCCCTCAGGCTCTGAGGAAGAGGCATTGCCTCGAAACGCGTTAGCCCTCCGTCTACATGGGACATTGGACTTTTCCATTTGATGCTGTTCTTTGGAATTGATATGCTGATTTACCACGCATGTTTGTGAGTAGTTGATTTTAACTTCTGTCATTAAAAAGCCTGCTGAGGATAATGCACTAGGCTGGTGCGCCCTTTCTTTGTGTTTGTTTTTATAGTGTTTTTGACCACCCCGGTCGTAGAGGGCAGCATGGCTTAGCCATACGGGATGCCAAGTGTGGGTTCCTAGATTGAAACAGCCTGAGGACCTGGTTCTGAGCGCAGGAGCAGGGTGCTCAGCATCACTCTTTTTGTTTCTGGATTACTGACAGGAGAGCCGCCTGCCTTGTTTACATAGGCAGGCGGCTCTCCTGTCAGTTTCCCTGAAGATTGCGGGTGGCCAGCGGTGATTGCTGCCGCTCCTCCCGCCGTCTGGCTCCCGCAGAGACCACGTGCACATAATTATGTAGATCTATGTGATTATGTGCAGCCAAGCCACCCTGCCACAGTAAATCTGCGTGGGGTGGTCGACAAGTGGTTAAGCACTGATCACTCTATTGGTGTCACTGGTCTCAAAATGTGTCACTTAGGAGTTTAATTACTAAAGCCAGAGAGTGCAAAATGAGCCACATTTCTGCATAGAAACCAATCAGCTTCTAACCTCAGCTTGTTCAATTAAGCTTTGGCAATAAACCCTGGAAGCTGATTGGTTTCTATGCAGAATTGTGACTCATTTTGCACTCTTCAGCATAGGGTGTGCCAGGTGTGCCCAGGCACACCCTAATCGCCCTGTGCAGCACAGATTCCCCTACTGCCCTGGCTCCCCTCCCCCTTCCCCCCGCAGCTCTGCCTTCTTCCCTTCTCTCCTCTCCTGCCAGCTGTTGCTGTGGGATGTTTTAGGATAAGTGGAGAAAGGGGCCGGTAAATATATTATTTACCAGCCCATTCCCTTTCTGAATGAACACATCGTGAGTGATCAGTAGTGTGTGTTCGAGCTTTAGTGTGCACACTCTAATGCAATAGGCTGTGCACACCTATGCTCTTTAGCTTTGGTAAATAAACCTCTTAGTGTCAGATTTGTCCGCCGCAATGTCACAGTCCCCATAAAAAACACTGCCATCGCCATTACTAGTAAAAAAGAAAAAAAAAGTCCCTAAATCTATTTCATAGTATATAGACACTAGACACTATAACTTTTGCCCAAACCAATCAATATATACCAACATAAATTTTTAACAAAAACATGTAACAGAATACATATTGGCCTCAATTGATGAAGAAATTTGATTTTTAAAATTTTTTTATTGGATGTGTTTTATACCGGAAAGTAAAAAATATTGTTTTCTCTATCGTTCATTGACAGACGCAGCCTCATCTTCATCAGCTAAATGGGTTATGCTGCTCCTTGCAGGAGTAGTCTAGGCAGGAAAAAATTTACATGTACACGCCCACGGGGCACTCCCCACAGGCATAACCCACACAGACTTAGCTCAGCAGACCAGTTTGTTTCTGCCTAGAGAAGGAGTAGGACCTAGGTTTCCTGCTGGGACTTCTGGTCTCAGTTTTTTTTATTCTTTTCAGAATATTTTATTTTATTTCTCTTTACTCACTTTGCTAGTTAGTGTTCAAGGGAATTCTCCTGGTGATCTACAAGCAATGCCGGCTGGGGTTTCGCACTGGATAATCTAGATCTTTATGGTCCTCCCAGCCTGGCCTACGAGTGTGAGCAGGTTATAGTCCCGCACTAGGCCTTGCCACAACGGTGCCCCTTTCCGGATGGGGACGAGCCTGCGGATGACCTGGAACTCCCTGAATTGCAGCGTACCCCTCGGCTGGCAGCACCCCCACTTTGGGTGGGAGGAGGTCTGCCCGGATCGGAGCCCACTCGGTCCATGGTAGGGTGAGTAAATGTGACCCCCCTTGCCCCTGGTGGCCTTGGGGGGACGTGGGTGCTCTCCAAGGGATAGTAGGACCCGTACCTCCTAAAAGATCCCCCCTGTTATATAGCAGAAAGTGAAAAATATAGTTTTTTTTCAGAATTGTCACTATTTTTTTGTTAATAGCGCAAAAAATAAAAATTGCAGAGGTGATCATATACCACCAAAAGAAAGCTCTATTTGTGGCAAAAAATTTTATTAGGGTACAGCGTCGCACGACCATGCAACTGTCAGTTCAATTAACACAGTGCCCAATCGCAAAAAATGGCCTGATCATTAAGGGGGCAAAACCTTCCTGGGCTAAAGTGGTTAAGAAGTTTCTCTTTTTTGATTTGACTTTACACTGTAGTATCTCACAACATTTATTAAAAGAATCAACAGATATTCACTCACATGAGGGAGGAAGTATACAGGCACATCATAAATAGAAGGTGCTTCCGTGCTGCTGGTGAAGTTGGTGCAGGGCTCACACTTTCGGAGAGCTTGAGAAAGAAGCATTGCGGCCTCTCTATGGACTACCGCGCATCCTCTGAAACGTGGTGCGTCATTTCCTCCCGGCGATCCACTTCTGGTGGGCGCTGCATGTCACCCTGATCTCCAGAACTTAGACTGCCACCAAGTTCTCCCACCCTGGCCCGTCGATCTGACCGCTGTTCCAGTCTTTGCTGACGGCACCCTGAAATATTTTTCATAACTCTCACAGCACACCTGCAAATCTCCCGCCGCACACAGTTTCAGAATCACTCATATATAGGGTTGAGTTACTAAATCACCTTGTCAGCAAATGAGCTCACTCCCCTGCATTACCGACTACTTTTAGTCATAGAAAATATTTACTAAAGCACTCAGTCAACAAATCGTCACGATTTTAAATTTACTAATGGTCACAAAACTAAGCAACTGTCTAGATGAGTTCCCCTCCTAGAACCAGGTGCATAGCAATTTATCTGGATAAAGTGATATATTTCAAAAAATCCAAACAGGCATTGACTTCTCCTCTTTCCAACATCTCGGTGGTGACACAACTGAGCATGCCCAGACTAGGAAAACTACAAAGTGCCTCCCCCTTTTTTTTTTTTTTTAAGTGCTATAGTAAATGCCTTTGTCCGCAAGCCTGGAGATGTTTGAAAAACGGGAACCTATTTTGCTAAAGCCCAATTAATAAACAGGCTATACATCTACAGTTACAAGTATTGATGTATACTGTTAAATATATAACTGTTACTATGCACCTACCTATTTCTGCATGCGCATTTTTAATGCATTCGTGATGCGTGTGTGTTTTTGATGCGTTTCCAGATGCCTTTTTTCTGTTTTTTTCACTGTACTTGGGTCTGATGCATTTTTGATGTGTTCCCGTTCATTCCGGTGCATTTTTTATGCATTTTACCGCGTTTCAGTACAGTCCAGTGGAAGAAAAATGCAGCATGTTCTACTTTTTTTTTTTTTTTTTTGTGGAACTAGAACTCCCTGGAAATGACTGCACTGGTGTGAACTATGCCACTGGAATCCATATGACCTTCTTTCAATGCATTTTTGATGCAGAAAAAAAACTGCACTGGATTGCATGTGGTGATAACTAGCATGTTTGACTTTTCTGGAACTTGAATGTCCTGGAACTGGCTGCACTGGTGTGAACTATGCCATTGCAAACCATATAGCCTACTTTCCATGCATTTTTGATGCAGAAAAATAAAATCACTGTATTGCAGTGAATATGGCAGTTGCAGGCACCTGAAAATGAGCAAACTAAAATGCACACACAAAAGAGACAGACTGGGCAAATGAAGTGAGGAAGGGGATATTTCTGTTAAGGTAAGAGAAACACAACCAGAAACGCACGGAGAACGCATCTGAAACACAGCAAAACTGCTTTTTTTTTTTTTTACAGCGATTCTGCTACAGAGCAGTATGAAAGTAGTCTTACTTTCCCAAGCCAATGAACCAACTTATCCCTTTTCCTCTGTCCCTGATCATCTACTTTCTGTTTTCTCTCACTATCCCCTGTACTTGATCAGCACTGTCTCTCTTTTTTTCTTTGGGCAGCTCAGAATTTGGAATCTCTGCTTATCCCTATGTTCTATGGTCCGCTGTCACTCTTTCCCATCCATCCCCTGCCAGGATCAGCTTTTTCTCTGACCCACTTGTCCAGAATCAATGTGTTATTGACTTCTCTATTCAACCTCCAGCCATCTATGTCTCCCATGTCTTCCCTTGTTGCCCATGGTCAGCTTCCCCTATGCCTTTTTTCCCAGTGGTTTCTTCTTTGCTTTTCTCTTTGCCAGCGCTTTGCCAACTCACAACACGTGTGCTTAATGGTGCCTGATTCCTGTAACACCAAAATACAAAGTAAATTACTGAAATGAGAGAATGTCTAAAAAGAGCTCCAAACCTTACAGAACCCTGCATCAGAATATCAAACAGCATCTTGGTGTACTATGGATTGCATCTCAAAAACAGGAAATGGCTCATGTTTCTATGGTCATAGCACTAAACTTACATGCTTTGCCAGCCAGTGAATGGGAGAAAAAAAATCCTAAAAAAAGTGTAGCCCTGCCCCCTGGGGAGTGGCAAAGTGAACACACATCCTCCTCACTTTGGTTGCCCTGAGTGTTGTCCAACCCACTTGACACTAGGTTCTGACATATTGAATGATTAGACACTACCAGATTGCGGTAAAGAAGCAAATGTACTTGTCTTTGACTTGTGTTTAAAAGAAAAAACAAACAGTTTTAATAAAACAGTCAATGTAAAGGATCAATAATACAGGAAAGATCCTGAATCCTCAACCCAGAATTGGATGTGAGTGAGCACTCAGAATCTCATAGAGCAACCTAAAAAAACACAGATATATATGGATTGCTATATAATTGAGGATTAATGTATCAATAATCTATAACTAGATTACTCCTCAATTACAATGCGAGAATGACCACCCAAAATCAATGCTTTACTATAATAAAGAATAACTCCAAAATACTTCTGACCAAACTCAGTGACTCTAATGTCCTGAAATTATGCTATCTATATATATATATATATATATATATATATATATATCAGAGTGCACTCTGTATCCTATAGGGGGCCCCCTTTATTTTAGATTGCAAGAGCCTCCTGAATGAGCAAGGCCTTGCTAGTCTTCGCCGGCAAAGGTATCCTTAGCCAATTTAGGGAAAGTATTTGTAATCCACGGTAAAGGTGATGATCAATTGTAATCCACACTGAAGAGTAACAATTAACTGTAATCCAAACTGAAGAGAAAGATAGATTCCTGTGCCCAAACAAATGGTACCCAATCTATAACACTGGTAAGGCGGGATGAGGCCTTCTGATCCTCCACGCACTATTCAGCACTGCAGTGTCCTGTGGCAACCGTTATATAACTAGTGCAGCCTTCTGTTCAAACTGTGTTGCAGGCCCATCCTGGCTCAGCCCAGTAATTACAGTATACTCTCTATATCGGATCTCTCTCACCCAATATGACGGACTCCGTGTCCCGCGGTCCACACCGCCAGCATCCAGCTTTCCTCAGGAGCACTCGCAGTCTCTCTGAACGTCTCTCCACCCGGATCGCCACTGAGCTCCGTCTGCACACCTCTCTCTCTCTCCCCGGTGTCTGTCCACTAGGCCTCCGGCCTATTCTTCTCTGCACTCCGCAGCAGCTCTTCCCCTCCTCACAGCGCACTGTCCTCGAGGCAAGAGGCCGGATCTTGGTCCTGCCCCCTTTAAATAGACACTCCCATCTGACCCTGCGAGTCCCAATGCTCCCTGGGAGGATAGATCAGCCAAACGGATGATCCACAGTCTTCACTCCTCCCAGAACTACATCTCCCATAATTCAGTGGTCCATTGCCTTATGAAACTTTAATAATAAAACAGAACAATTCCAGACGAAACCCATGACCAGGCTACATCAGCATGGCCTCCATCATTATAGGAATCTGCATTGTTTAGGGCACTGTGAAATTAGAAAACCTAAGATGACCAAAAGGAATGCCGATTTGGCACAGTATAAAACAAAAAAGAAAAAAAATATATAGGGGTGTCAATCAGGCTCAGGCTACTACCTGGTGTTTGGTAGGGCTGTAACATATATAGATTTATGTTAAACCTAAAAAAAAAGAAAAAAAATGAGCACCTTTCTAACATAAATGTAAAAAAAAGGGGAGGAAAAGGGGGCCTAGATAATATTCAAGATTGCAAAATTTGACCTAAATGAAATACACAAACAGGAAAGAAAACAACAAAGGGGCAAAAAGCAATTGGAAATTTTCATAAATCTATTAGTGAACAGATAAGAAGGATAAGAATGATGCCATTGTAATCAAGACCTTGGGAGCAACCATCTGCAAAGTAAAAATCCAATAAGATTCTGTTTGTAAAAACAGATGTTCTCTGTCACCTCCATGACTCAAGGCTGGACTCTGATAGATAGCCATTCCTCTAAGTTTATGTGTTTGATGCTGAACTTGTACAAAATGAAATGTCACAGGTTTGTCAGAATTAGTAGGCTTTTGCTGACAATAGTTGTCATAGGCAACCCTGATATCTCTTCTATATTTTTGAAAACCTAAACCACAGATGAGCGCACTGCAGATATCACAGCTATGGCATGTATAGTAACCTTTCTTATCAGAGAATTTAAAAGTGCTTTTTTGTAAATTATCAACGGAATCAGATCAAACAAGAAGATCTCTGCGGTTCTTGCTATGTTTATACGTATGAAAATTTGGCTGTTTCAACCTCACTACAAAGACTGATGTCACTTTTTTAGCCCTCATTCACACTATGTAACGTCTCACGTGAACGCACATTTCTCATTTCAATGAACTGCCCTACGTTCAATGAATGTTTCAAAGAAGCTTAAGTATCTTTTTGAGTTTTGCACATTCTGTAGATGCATGTCCTGAATTTAATTAGTTTTTTTTTTTTTTTTAGTGTAAAATGCGTGTCTTGCATGCCGCATTTCGGGAGCCATTAATAATTTATTTTATTTTTTTGGTACATTTTGTGAACTTGCTACTGTAGTGGGAGTGCAGCTTTAGGTATACATGTTATATCTGTTAAATGATTTAATAAATCTTTCAGAAAGAAAGTGTTGTGCCTGTACATAGTGTATCCTGTTATTCTTAGAATACCTTATATCTTGAGTAGCTTTTTTAACAAATTAATGTGAGAAGACTTTATCAAGGGTATCAGGGGATAAAATATTTGTCACATTTCAGCAATTTGAATCTCATATCTCATAAGCACTAGAATTATGACAGATTTAGAGAACATGCATAAACTGGGAGACAGGTAGATTACCCACCAGATGGCAGGTGTGGGAACTGGAATACTGTAATAAAGTATATCTACCAGTAGATTTTATTTAACAAATGGTTCTTAATTTGCCATTCTCATGTACTGTGCTTTCAAAAATTCAACTTCGGAATCAGATACGTTAGAGTTAAATTCAATAATAGGAAAAATCTAATTTAAATAGAAAACAAAGTCATCAAATTCTTGTGCTCAACATTTCTAAATCGCAAAATATCATCAATGTAACGAAGCCACAAGTGTATGTGGTCAGGAAAGAAGATAAATATATATATTTCTCTTCAAGGAATCCTACAAAAAGCTTGAGCCCCTGAGCTGCCCATGGTAGTACCACTGATCTGTCGAAATACACGTTCTAAGAATTTGAAGACTTTGTTCTCCAATTAGAAATTAAGAACCTTAATTCTTAAGCGGCACAATAAAATTAAGTATTTATCAGGGGATTTCTATAAAATGCATACAGTGGGGCATAGCATTTATTATAACAGAGGGGATTGTAGTAATAGCAATATGTTATGATACCAGCGGGGGGGGGGGGGGTAATTGATACAAGCTAACAGGCAGGGAGGGAGGAGGACACAGGAGCACAGGGGAGAGCAGAGAGCAGGGTTGCGGATGAGACAGAGGCACGTAAACTGACCACAGTGTCAGGGCTAAGCAGCCATGATTTACCATGTTCAGTTTACAGAGGGGAGGGTATAGCCAGGCAGGATCAGCCGGTTATTTAAGGTGATACAGGAGGCCACATTGCACAGCACAAGCACTGTGCTGTATAACACGCTTTAAGGTAACAGGATCCAATTTTTTTTTTTTTTAGGTTAACAAACACTTTAACTGTTTGGACTTAGTTGTGCTTATGTGCACTACACTATGCACACTACAAAGTTATTGAGGTTGATTTGCTAAAGACAAATCCACTGTGCACTACAAGTGCACTTGGAAGTGCAGTCGCTGTAGATCTGAGGGGAAGCTCTGCTGACTTCTATCATCCAATCATGTTCAAGCAAAAATTCTGTTTCTCTTTCATTCATCAGTGGACACATAACTGCTGGATTATATTGCCTCCTCCAGGAGTAGGACTAGGCAGAACAAAAAACACCAGGCGCCACCCTCAGCTGGTTAATAACCTTCCTCTCTGCTCTAGGTATTCAGTTTTATTAAGGGCTTAGGCTCCCTGCTGGGATCTCTTGGTCCTAGCATTTTTTTTCTCTTTCCTTGCATTTTTTTTTTGGGAAATCTACAATCAACTGCTGGGTTAGGTGACGGGCTGAATAATCTAGTTCCAGTGGTCCCCCCAGCCCAGCCAGCGAGTGCGTGCAGACCGCAGCTACGCACTAGGTCGGCCGCGACATAGCCTCACAGACAGAGGCTGGCTCGTGAGTTAAATGTCTCGCAGGGTCTCATATGACCGGGCGCTGGTCCGAGTCACAGCATTCCCTTGGTCAACAGCTCCCCTACATTAGTGGTGAGGAGTTCTATCTGGAGCATCACCCGCAACATGGAGTGGTAAGTACAGTCTCCTTTCTCCCCTTTTGGTGGTTTGAGGTGGACGCGGGTACCCTCCTGGGATGGTTGGGCCTGCCTGTGGGTTCCCTCCTCCCCTCCTCAGTTGAACTGGGCTTCCCCCCGCAGACTGGTGGGGGTCTTAAGGCAGAGGACCCCTGGGTTCTCCCTCCACCCTCGGTAAGGGTCCTGAGGTGGTGTGTGTTCTGCCCTGGTGGTATGGGGTGCAGTACCATGGTCTGGAGGGGTCCCAGTGCAGCGGGCGTAGCGGACACCACTAGGTGCAGACCCTACTGTGTGTGTGCAGTGTGGGTATAGGGCAGTTTGGGGGTCCCAGGGCAGAGGGTGCAGAGTGCGCAGCAGAGTCCGCTTAAATGTATGCCCTGCCTGGGGAGTGCAGTACCCTTGCAGAGGGCCCAGGGAAGATTCTGGCAGTATGCTTTTCGGGGTCTCGAGCTGCTGGTGGCCGTGTTGGAGAAGTGTGTTTGTGTAGCCCGATGATGTCATGATGGCCATTTTCCCTTCGTCCAGAGAGACGCTGGAGATGGCCAGGATCTCGTGGGGGTGCCGAAGCTCCTCCTCTTCCCCTCTTGGGGAGTCCATGGTGTTGCTGGGTCCGAATTGCAACGCTTCCCCGGCTGGTAGGGTGAGTCCTTGAGGGTCCCTGTGTATCTCTCTCTCCGCTGATAGGTACCCTGAGTATTCGGGGATCCTTTAGTGGTGCCAAAAAATATTTTGTACAGCAGGGTCTTCCTTTTCCCTATGGAGCCTCAGGGTCACATCTCCCCTACTGACCCCCTCATGGAGTTAGCAGGTCCCTCAGAATACAGTTCTTAGTATCCCGGATAGAAGTGGCATGTGGGCAAAGGCCCAGGAGGAAGCATCCCCCACCTTCCCCTGCTCAGTATGTCTCATCTGATTTTGAGCCTGATGCCACTGTGGATGCTGCCTGTCCAGGGGGAGTTATTATAACGCCCCCTGATCCGTCCGATAGTGAGGATGATTCCTCCACGGGCGCAGCAGCGAATGAGAAAGTGCTGGTAGACGCACTTGATACTGCAGTGCGTGAGACTATAAAAATAGAGGATGCAACTGATGTGGCCACAGATATGGCTGTCTCTTTTGGTACACATTAGGTCACCTCGCACACCAAGGGTGTTTACTTATGTGCCTTATTTTGACAGGTTTATCTATAAAGAATGGGAACAACCAAAGTTACCATTTGGGGTCCCCAAGCGTTTTGCAGTAAGTTACCCTTTTGAGGAATCACTTTTATAAAAGTGGATTAGTCCACCCTCCGGTTTCCAGGTTGAATAAAGCAACCATGATCCCAGTAGAGGAATCCCCATCATTTAAAGGCCCGGCTGACAGGAAAGCGGAGGCTGTGGCACACAGCATATTAAATATGGCTGGTTCGGCATTGCGGTCAGTCTTGGCCTCAGCCCTGGTGTCTCAGACCCTAACTGAATGGGCCTAAGAATTGGTCCGTGAACCAAGCTTCTAAGAAAGCTCTCATTGATGTGTCCTTTCAAGGCGATTGCCCGTTTGGGGCTACTCTGGATGACATCATTAAGGGTCTTGCAGGGTGGGGGAAGAGTACCTTCCTGCCACAATCAAGGAAAGGCATGGAGCCTCATCGCAGAAGGGGGCCCTCCTTCTTAGCCCATAGAAAATGTATTTTGTGCTCCCTGGACTGAGAATAAGGAAAATAGGTCCTTCAAGTCTTCCCCGGGAGGTTCCAAGCAACCTTGGTCTGGTAAGCCTAGAGCTGGTTTCTCTGGACTGCAGACAAGACCACTTCAGCATGAAGGTCTGCCCTTACCCATTACTGGGGTGGGGGGGGGGCATATTCGCTGGTTTCCGGCTCCCTGGACCTCCTTTGTGAGCATCAAGGGGATCCACAAAATGATTATTTTGGGGGTACCAAAAGAGGGGGGCAAAGTTCGTCCATTTCTGGGTATTTTTAGGACCTGAGTCTCCTTGTGTGGATATAATTCCTGCAAAGGTTTGGGTGACGTTCAAACTACCTAAAATCCCCCCTATCCCTGTCCTGGAAATTTAATTACCTAGGTCTGATTTTAATTTGGACCAGGGGGATCCTTCCTCTGGAAAAATTTCAGGAACCACAGGCCATAATTCACCGGCTGCTGTCACACGAACAGACAGTTCTCTCTGCCGACTTGCATACCGGTTCTGGGTCTAGTGGTATCCACCTTAAAGACAGTTCTGTTTGCACAGACCTGCATGCAGCTCCTGCAGCAGGTTTGGCTCCACAGGAGGATACCGAAGTTCGCGGAAAGGTCACAGGTTCCTCTGGCAGACGCCACAAGTTTCTTAGGGGCACGGTAAGGCCAGTATCATCCTTGGCTCAAGCTTATTCCGCAGTTCCTGTGAGAAATCAAGGATGAGTGTCTTCCAATCATTCTGGTGGCTGTAAAAGTCCCTTGGGGCTACCTCTCAAAGAGAACTAGTTATCCCAAGGGCTGATCTACCTTCCTGCTTTAAAGTTGGTGGTTTTAAAGGCTAAGCTATTGAAAGCCAGGTACTTGGGGATAGAGATTGTCTGGACCAGTGATCCCTACTATGGTGAGGGCGAGGAAGTAATCTTTCAGCAAGATATACCATCATACGTGGAAAGCATACATTTCTTGGTGTGAGTCAATTGGTGCTCATCCTCGATCCTTTTCTGTGGCTTGGATTTTAGCCTTTCTTCAAAGGGGCGTTGAGTAGAAGTTGGCCTTAAGTACCATCAAGGGCCAGGTGTCTGCCTTGACAATCTTTCAGTGACCCCTAGCCACACACTCTTTAGTTCATACCTTCATTCAGGGGGTTTGACATGTTGCTCCACCTGTACGGTCTCTTTTGCCACCATGGGATTTAAACTTAGTGCTCCCGGTTCTCCAGAAACCTCCATTTGAGAATAATCGGGAGATTCCCTTGCCTACGTTGTCCCAGAAGGTGGTCTTCTTGGTGGCTATTACCTCAGCCCACAGGGTATCAGAATTGGCGGCACTATCCTGTCATAGTCCCTATTCAGTGGTCCATGGCAAAAAGGTGGTTCTTCATCCCTGTCCGTCATTCCTGCCCAAAGTGGTCTCTGACTTCCATTTGAATGAGGACATTGTGTTGCCTTCCTTGTGTCCCAAGCCAGCTCATCCCAAGGAATTTGCTTTGCATACCTTGTATGTGTTTCGGGCAATTCAGGTGTATCTGGCAGCCATGGAGTCCTTTCAGAGGTCAGACTCCCTCTTTGTGGTTAAACAAGGACCAAGAAAAGAGCTGACCACTTCTTCGGCTACCATCTCCAGATGGGTCAGACAGACGGTGACTCAGGCCTATTCTATTAAAGGTCAGGTTTCTCTTTTCCCTATCACAGCACATTCTACTCAGATGCTGAGTACCTCTTGGGCCTTCTGTCATCAAGCGTCAGCTTCTCAGGTTTGCAAGGTGGCCACTTGGGCGTCGGTGCATACATTCACCAGTTTCAACAAAGTATATATTTTGGCATCTGCGGTTGCATCTTTTGGCCACAAAGTTTTGCAGGCTCCTTTTTAAGAGGAGCTGTTCCCTCTTGAGGGGTGTTTTTCTTAAAAGTTTTTTTTTCAGATGGGGCTCCTGTGACCCGGTTAAGACGCCTGTATCCTGGTTAGGGCTCCTATGTTTAGTCTTGGGTTATTTTACCCACCCCTCATTTTACTTTTGGCACTGGCTTTAGATGTCCCGTTAATTTTTATTTATGGAGCGCTGTGTCCTTCGATGAGCGAAAGAGAAAATGGGGTTTTTGTACTGTAAAATCAATTTCTCTGAGTTCATCAACAGACACAGCACCCACCCCTCTAAGGAGTTTTTATACTCTAATACTGCTTTCTTCTAAACTGAATACCTAGTGCAGAGAGGGGGGTTATATACCAGCTGAGGACGGCCCATGGACGTAACCAGGTGTTTTTTGTTCTGCCTAGTCCTACTCCTGGAGGAGGCAATATAACCCAGTAGTTATAATTTATGGAGCGCTGTGTCCGTCTAAGCACTCAGAGAAATAGATTTCATGGTAAGTACAAAAATCCAATTTTTTAAAAATTTTCCTTGCATGTCACCCTCAGATGTACAGCAACTGCACGTCCATATGCACTTGTAGTGCACAGTGTTTCCTGTGGCTTTCTCTACAGGTTTTCAAGCTGTGCAGATATATTAGAAGGACCTGGGATTCACTATAACCTATGGCCTGATTCTTTCTGGCTGCATAGTTAAGTCCTCCTATACTTTCTTCATCTGCACTATATTTGAATAAGGGGCAGAGCACACCACTGCAGAGACCAACAGTTTTGCTTTCTCATATGATTGACAGCAATATTTAGTAAAAAAATAAGATTTTTGTAAGATCCTACCTAAAATCTTTTTCTCTGATGTCCATCGTCAGACGCAGCCTCATCTCCATGAGCTAAGTGGGTTTATGCTTCCTCCTACCAGGAGTAGTCTAGGCATGGAAAAAATTCACATGTACACGCCCACGGGCCTGTCCCTCCAGGCATAACCCCCACTGCCAGAGCCCAGCACATCAGATAGTTTTAAGCAGTGAAGACTAAGAACCAAACCCCAAACAGAGGGGCTGATGGCTGCGTCTGTCGATGGACATCAGATAAAAAGATTTTATGGTAAGATCTTACAAAAATCTTATTTTCTCTATCGTCCATTGACAGATGCAGCCTCATCTCCATGAGCTGAGTGGGACGTCCCAAAGCAGTAAAGGCATGAGGGGTGGGAAAAAACGCAACCAGACAGTAACGTCAACTCCAAGAGGCTAAACCTAGCCAACCAGGCAACAAGGAGCTCAACCAAACAGAACCTCACCCAGGTAAAAGACCCCTAAGAGAATTACAAATAAAACAGCAGCCTGCAAAACCTTGTGGCCAAAAGAGGCATCCGAAGACGCCAACAAATCCACCTTGTAAAGGTGTGCACAGACGACCAAGTCGCTGCCTTACAAACCTGTACAACAGATGGCAAAAGGCCCAAGAGGCACTCAGTGCTCTTGAAGAATGTGCCTTCATAGGGAAAGGAGGAACTTGACCCTTGAGTGAATTAGCCCGAACAACCGTCTGCCTGATCCATCTCGAAATGGTCGCAGCGGATGCAGCCAAACCTTTGCAAGGACCGTCCGGAAGGACAAAGAGATTCCGACTTCCAGGAAGAACTCAGTAACCGACAGATAAACCCTTATCACCCGAACCACATCCAGAGAGTGCAAGGCAACTTCTTTGGATGTTTAGGCTTGGGACATAAGGAAGGAAACACAATGTCCTCATTCAGGTGAAAATCTGACACCACCTTTGGAAGAAAAGACGGATTAGGGTGGAGGACCACTTTATCCCTTTGGACCACCAAATAAGGCGAACGACAGAACAGCGCCGCCAACTCAGAGATTCTGCGAGGAGAAGTGATAGCTACTAGGAAGGCAACCTTCTGTGACAAAGAAAGCAGAGAAAGCTCCCTAATATTCTCAAAAGTAGGCTTATGAAGAACAGATAAAACCAGATGAAGGTCCCACGGCAGTAATGGGGATCTCCGCGGAGGCGCCAAATGACGCACCCCCTGAATGACAGTGCGATCCAAACCATGAGTAGCCAGCGGACGTTGGAAGTAAACGGCCAAGGCCAACACCTGGCCCTTGATAGTGCCCAATGCCAAGCGCTGCTCAACCCCTTTTTTTAAAAAGTCCAAAACCCTAGCTATAGAGAACAAGCGAGGGTGCAGCTGCAGCGATTCACACCATGAAATGTACGATTTGTCAAAGTTGATTACCCACCCAAATTCTTGATCCAGCAGATCTGAATGGGAGACTACTCGCAACAGGAGATTGTCCAGAGAACCCCACAATGTAGATACCTCATCGATGCAACAAGGCCAGCACAGGGGCTAGGACCTTGGTAAACACTCTGGGAGCTGAGGCGAGACCAAAGGGTAACGCCACAAATTGAAAGTGCTCCTCTGCCACCGCACAACGGAGGAATTGTTGATGTCCCTCGAATATGGGGACGTGGAGATACGCATCCTTGATATCGATGGAGGCCAGAAAATCCCCCTGATTCAATGATGCCACCACCAAAACTTCTGCACCTGCACAAAGCGGTTTCAGAGCCTTGAGGTCCAGGATTGGATGCACTTTTCCCTCCTCCCTGGGCACCGTGAACAGGTTTGAATAGAAACCTTGAGAGCGTTCCTGTGGAGGAATCGGCACAATAACCCCTTGAGCCAGGAGATCTCGCACAGCCTCCCGCAGATCCTTTAAATGCTCCAGAGACAGGTGAAGATTTGACTGAAAGAACCTGTCCCCTGGCCGGGACCAGAATTCGATCTTGTACCTGGAACAAATCTGTTTGCGAACCCAATCGTCCTGAATGAAGGAAGTCCAGGGTTCCTGAAGTAAGCGCAGACGACCCCCCACCCCTGAGACGGTTGAGGGCGCCCCTTCATGCTGAAGAGGAATTGTCAGCAGCACCGGACTGACCGGCCTTAGGCTTGCCCCAAGGCTTCTTAGCTCCTCCAGAAGTTCTGAACGGTTTACCTTTTTCTTGCTCCCCGGAGGCATGAAAAAAACGTTTATGAGCTGAAAAGAAGGGACCTCGCTTAGTACGGAGTGTTTTACCCTTGGAGGATTGAGGAAGAAGAGTACTCTTCCCGCCATTCAGGCCCTTGATCAACTCATCCAATGAGTCGCCAAACAGTTCTCCCAGAAAGGGGAGATCAGCTAGGACTTTTTTAGAGGCTTGGTCAGCCGACCAGCTCTTCAGCCAAACCATACACCTTAAAACAATGCCCACGGCTGAAACCCTGGCCACCATGGTAGCTGCATCCAAAGATGCATCACACAGGAACACCAGAGCCTGGATCACCTGGTCCAACAGTTCCAGCTATTCCGGAGGAACAGTCTCGGGGTCTAAAGACTTCCGCAAACCCCTAATCCATTCCACCACCGTCTGTAAAACTAGTACAGAAACAAAAACCGGTTTCAAAATGGAACCTGCCAGCACATGAAGATGGCGGGAAAAGGATTCCACCCGCCTGTCCACCGGATCAATAAAAACTGAGGAATCCTCCACAGGCACAAGGGTAGATTTGTTTAATCTGGAGACAGGATGGTGCACTTTAGGTGGTACCGTCCAACGGTTGGAAACCTTTTCAGCAAAAGGGTACCGGCATTTAAAGCGTTTGGGCACCACTAACATGTGCTTAACGCGCCATCATTGGTCATTCACAATGTTGTGAAAAGTGACAGGACAAGAGAAAACCCTGTCAGCTCTTGGAGACTTCTGAGAACCAAAAGCCACCCGCGTCCCTGTCAGCGCGGGCTCATCAGTCAATTTTAACCGTTTCCCATACGTGCTACAGCCTATATACGGCTGCAGTGCGGACTTGAATTTTTGGGAGGCCGTTTTTAAACGGCCTCCCAGAAAGAGTCTCCCCGCGCGCTCCCGCGAGCGCGCATCGGGAAAAATCTGTGTCGGCCGTGTCCCTTGGACACAGCCGATCACAGATCGTGGTGAATGGCCAATCACAGCGGCCATTCACCACGTGATCGGACCGTCCAATGGGAGATGATCTCATATGTAAACATATGAGATCATCTCTCATCGCCAGCGTGCCTTCCTCACACGGAGCCTGCAGTGTGAGGAAGGAGGGGGAGCCTCACAGCGCCGGGGACACACAGGAATGTAATCAGGGCACTGATCACCAGTGCCCTGATTACTAAAGGTAAAAAAACATACACAAGTTGCCCGCCATCAGTGCCCCCCATCAATGCCCACAATCAGTGCCCATAGTGCTGCCAGTCAGTGCCCATCAGTGCCTGCTCATCTAGGCACTGATGAGCACTGACTGGCAGCACTATGGGCACTGAGTGTGGGCACTGATGGTGCTGCCCATCAGTGCCGCCCATCAGTGCCACCCGTCAGTGTCCATCAGTGCCATCCGCCAGTGCCCATCAGTGCCGCCTCTCAGTGCCCAGCAGTGCCACCTCTCAGTGCCCAGCAGTGCCACCTATCAGTACCCAGCAGTGCCGCCTATCAGTGCTCATCAGTGCCGCCTATCAGTGCCGCCTATCAGTGCTCATCAGTGCGGCATATTAGTACCTCCTCATCAGTGCCCATAAGTGCCACCTCATCAGTGCCCATAAGTGCCACCTCATCAGTGCCCATCAGTGCAGCCTATCAGTGCCGCCTCATCAGCGCACATCAGTGAAGGAGAAAATTTTATTTTCAAAATTTACTCGCAGAAAATAAGAAAAACTTTTTTTTTTCAAAATTTTCTGTCTTTTTTCTTTTTTTTTGTAAAAAATAAAAAACCCAGAGGTGATTACATACCACCAAAATAAGACAGTACCTGCCTGGAGTTTGCATGTTCTCCCTGTGCTTGCGTGGGTTTCCTCCAGGTACTCTGGTTTCCTCCCACACTCCAAGACATGCTGGTAGGTTAATTGGATCCTGTAAAAAATTGGCCCTACTATGTATGTATGAATGTGAGTTAGGGACCTTAGATTGTACACTCCTTGAGGGTAGGGACTGATGTGAATGTGCAATGTATATGTAAAGCGCTGCGTAAATTGACAGCGCTATATAAGTACCTGAAATAAATAAATAAAATAAAAATAAATTTGTGTGAAAAAAATGATAAAAATTTCATATGGGTACAGTGTAGCATGACCGCGCAATTGTCAGTCAAAGTGTGAGAGCGCTGAAAGCTAAAAATTGGTCTGGATGGGAAGGGGGTTTAAGTGCACAGTAGGCAAGTAGTTAAAGTGTACTGAAAAAAATGCAGGTCCTCATCACCATCTGATTGCGAGGACAGCGACCCCATCAGCCTCTGAATCAGAGGACACCTCCATAGATGGAGAAGTCAGCGGCCGTTTTCGGTTATCAACCTTTTTCATGAATAAATCAATTTAAGTCGCCAGGCTTTCCAGAGCTGCTGAAAGCGACTGTGATTCCAACTGTCCAGGAGTCACACAGAGTGGGTCTGAGGGTGAATTTCCAGTGAGGGACTCTATAGTGCAAATTACAAAAAATTGAGTACTGTCGCTTTAAGAGTGCCGATCGCGGTACTCACCACAAATCGCAACGTACTGCAGGGAACCCCTTTAAACTAAACTGATAGCAGAATGTGCCAGGATATGCCCACAGTGACCCCCAAGTGCTGTACCACCTCAGAGAAACCGTCCACCTTCCTCTTCCAGCAGCATGGAAAGAAGACAGGAAGTCACTCCTGTCAGCAGCCGGAAATACATGCACAGGAAGTGATGTCGTCTGAGAAAGATCACGCTACCAGCATAGCACAAGGGCTACACAAACATGGATGCCCATACAGAGCAATCAGGAAGCTCAGGGAAAATGGCTGCCCCATAGAAGTCTATGGGAAAAAAATCCCATTGCCCACACTCAAGATGGCTGCACCCACGGCGAGCCATGTGGGGAGGGACCGACACATGGAGGCCTCAGGAACCACAACAGGGACCAGCAAGCCCAAGGTACCATGTCACCCCCCAGGGCGCCAGGCGCACCAGACACACAGCTCACTACAGCGGGCAGAGAGGGGAGAGGGTAGGATACACAGACGGACACGGGGGATCTTTTGGGAGGCACAAATCCCATTATCCCCAGGAGAGGGCCCACAGCCCCCCAAGGCCAGCAGGGGCAAGGGGGGGGGGTACATTTACTCACCATACCATGGACTGGGTGGGCTCCGCTCCGGGCAGACTGCCTACCACCCAAAGTGGGGGTGCTGCCAGCCAAGGGGCACGCTGCGACTCAGGGTGTTCCAGGTCGTCGCGTATCGGCTCGCCCCCCTCTGGACAAGGGTGCACTATCGTGGCTAGGCCTAGGTTGGAACTATAACCTGCTCATGCTCGTAGGCCAGACTGGGGGGACCATAAGGATCTAGAATATCCAGTACAAAGCCCCAGCCGGCATCGTTGCTTGTAGATCACCAGGAAAATTCTTCCCAAAACACTAGCTAGCAAGTGCGTAAATAGAAAAATATAACCAAAATTCGGAAAAGAATAAAACAAAATGAGACCGGAGTCCCAGCAGGAAACCTAGGTCCTACTCCTTCTCTAGGCAGAAACAAAATGATGTACTGGGCTCTGGCAGTGGTGGTTATGCCTGGAGCGACAGCCCCTTGGGCGTGTACATGTGAATTTCTTGCCTAGACTACTCCTGGTAGGAGGAAGCATAAACCCACTCAGCTCATGGAGATGCGTCTGTCGATGGACGATAGAGAAATAGTGTATGTTATATATAAACTTTCAATTGCACCTAGACTACCTTGACAAGGATCATTAGAGAATTCTTGATTTTGGCATCTCAAGTTTAAGTGAACAGCTGTGGCCGCAAAGCCTGTACAAGGCTGAAAGGAGACATGACTGTTTGCATGTAGCCACACATCCAGCAGTTACCTGTAATTAGGGTCAAATGCCCCAATACAAAATCCTTATCAATATTTTTTTATGCTAATGCAGGGGTTCATTATGTATACAGTGTATTTTAAATGACATTTTTTTTTTTTAGTATGTATAGTCTGCCAAAATTATTTCCACTGTGTTTTCGACTGGACTGATGTGAACATAAACTGCTTGCCTGAAAAAGTATTTGGCTTTAAGGTTTAAATAAAAGGAAAGAAGAAGTGAAATTTATCAGAGCTGCCAGTGATCCATTAAGAACTCACAGAGTTTAAAATTATCCCTTGCTATGCAAATTTCCTGACCAACTGGCTGGTTCCCTGTTATGCATGGGGAGAAGCTGCAGCCACATCTGCTTCCCGTTTTGCCATCTGTTTGGTCTCATCCAAAGCAGCTTGCTTTCTACTGATTAAGTTGTCTAACTCAACCGCTGAGACGTACACCCACTCTGTTGTATGGCTGACTGGAGGCCACCTCAGAACTAAAGTGTGCATGACTGTTTTACTCCCGAGGACAAAAAGGAGTTGATTGCTGTGAACTAGCTTTATTGAATGGCACCTACCATATCGTTTTTCTAATTTAAAATGACCTACTATATTTTGGATTACATTGACATTGTCCATTATACCCACATATATTTATTTAAGTAACTGTGGTTACAAGTGCATCATTGGAGATCTTTCAAACACATGTCCAACGTTGATAGATATTGATAAGCCTTTACAGTTTCTGCTTATGGTGCAGTAACCTGTGGGTACATTAACAAGGACTCTGGGACCCATGTGACACTATTGTGGTGTATCAAGTGAAGTAAAAATGCCTATCATTATCTGTTTTTGGTTTCTGAGGTTAATAATTCTTTCCTTGTGTTCACAGTGTTGTAGGCTTTCTGCTATAAAACACATCCAATAAAACAAATGTAAAAAATCAAATTTCTTCATCAATTTAGGCCAATATGTATCCTGCTACATATTTTTGGTAAAGAAAAATCTCTATAAGGGTTTATAGATATATAGGTTTGCGCAAAAGTTGTAGAGTCTACAAACTATGGGATATTTTTTTTTTTTTACTAGTAGGCAGCGATCAGTGACTTATAGCGGAGCTGCGATATTGTGGCGGACAAATCGGACACCTGACACTTTTTGGAGACCAGTGACACTAATACAGTGATCAGTGCTAAAAAATATGCACTGTCACTATACTAATGACATTGGCAGGGAAAGGGTTAACATCAAAGGATTTAAAATGTATCTAGGGAGTGCTAACTGTGGGGGAGGTGCTTTGAATGGGGGAAGGTAAAGATTCATGTTCCTGCTTAGCAGAAACACAGGATCAGTACATTCTCTTCTAACAAAAAGGCGGTCTGTCTTGTTTACATGGGCAGACTGCCATTCTGCCTGTCCCCCCCAACGGTCAGCAGGTCCTGGTGGACATCGTGTCTGTTTGACCCGCTGATTGGCTCCCACTGTGTCCAATCACAGCAGGAGGGGGTAGCCGATGGCGTGTGCCCCAGACCTGGAAGTTTCAGATCATGTGCTAGGTAAGTTATCTGGCCCAGACTGGCTCCCCTGCAGCATTTGTGTGTTGGGAGGTATGCAAGTAGGTAAAGTTACACTTTACTATAGCCTTAATCTCCAAAAATAATCCATATACATCCACTAACTAATGGGGCCTGTAATCTATTTTTCAGAAAATTATCTTTTGCTTTGTTTTTCTGCCTACATGTAATGTCCTCCATGAGCTTGTGAATGCCTCCCTTTCCCCGAATTTTATTTGTTTGGAATAAGCAATGCACGTTAGTTGTAGTAGTTTACACTGCACTATGTACACTACGAATTCTATAGTCCCTATTCCATCTAGGATGTGGGAAAGAGGGGGTAGCCATGTTCCTACATACAGTAGGGCCATGGAGAATAAACTTAGCCACCCTCTAAAAGATCTAGTCAGATCACAGCAGCAAAAAAAAGAAAAAGGAATTTGGAGAGTTGGAGGAGGTCGAGAGCAATAGAAGGTGTTTCTAAAGTAATAATACATACTTGAATATCATTTTTTTTTTTTTCTTGAAACCAGAGTTTAGTGTCACTTTAACTGTACAATAAAAAAACACATAAGATGCACTATGAATGAAAATGCTGCAAGTAAAAAGAAAACAAGACAATTGCATATTCTTTATCCATCTATCCATTTATTGAGCAACTTAATAGATAGAAATAGGCTGAATACTCTGTGTAAAAAGACTTCAACTTTTCATTCACAATTATGCAAGTTGGAAATGTTACCCAGCAGTGAAAGTGGTAATCAGTTTCAAATCCTGTTTTATATCTTTTATACCTCTTATTGCAATATATAAACAAAAAATATAAAAAGGTGGTACAAACAATTTTAAAGAGAACTAATAAATAACATTTTTACAAACATGCTTTTCTTTATTTTGTGTTTTAACAATATTTTATATGACAAATTTTAAGATATACTACAGATTATGTTTTAATGTTGAATGATATAAAATGTAAGCAATAATACACATGTGAACAAATTCAACAATTGGCCAAGGTACAGTGCTTGCATACCTTTGGCCGTGTGCTTGTTTGTGACCAAAATGTTGCCTGTTGCAATACTGCAGTTGGCAGAGTACATTGTAAAAGCCAGTGGGGTATTGTTAACAATAAATATACTGGGTTAGTTACTGTGTGTTATATATCCTGTGAGCATCTGAATAAATCACTCTGTCTAATACTTTGGAGTGGATAGTTTAAACTTGGTCTCAAAATATCTGAGACATTTTTCATATTAATTGTTGGACAACTATACTTTTAACAAATGTAATCCTAGCACCCTCCCCATTCTACTTATAATCATTTCTAAATAGCTTAGATCCTCTGCTAACCTGGTCAGTAAGGCAAGCCCTAGATTATCCATTTTCTTTCCTTCCTCTATGGGTGGAAGGAAAGAAAATTGCTTGATTTCCCCATCAACACAGCGAGTGTTGATGGGGGAGTCCCTCCAGCAGTGCTATTGTGTTCTGCCGGTGGGGAGCGTTCCCTGTGGGTAGAACACAATGATTAGTTTACAACCAGGTTGCCAATATATAAATCTAAATTCGGCCAGTCCCTTCTTAACCATACAAATTTGATCCATGTATGTCGGGCTTAAAGTGTTACTAAACCCAGGACCCTGCATTCGCTATATCTGGTCTCCCACAGAACATGGAAATGCAATTATTTTAGTAAATATGAACTGCTAAATACCTTTACTCATCAGCAGTATATAGAAGTCTTGTGACTTCTATCTGTGTCTGCTTAAAGCTTGTAGGATGTGTTTTTTTTTTATTCTCCTCTGACTGTCCTATGAGGCTGCAGAACCCCTGACCCTCTGTCTGGACAGTGCTGATTGGCCCTGTGCTGATCACATGCACCCTCCCAAAAAAAAAAAAAAAAAAAACTCTCTAGCAATACACACCAAACTGTACCCCCCCCCAAGGCTAAGTGCTATCAGGAGATGGGTTGGGGACAGAGGAAGATCAGATAAGACAGGATCAAAAAGACGTTTTACGCAATGCAGAGGATTAGCCCCTTTGGTTCCACAGTGAGTATAACAAACTTGCTTTACTGCATGTACAGACTGATTTTACTGTTGTGGGTTTAGTAACACTTTAAGTAGAGGAGTTCCAGTTCTCTGCATAGGGGCTGCACTGTACAGTGCTGCATAGTCTATTCTTTTCCTTATTAAAAAAAGTAATGTCCCACGCAGGGTGGCAAGTAGATGGCCTATTGAGAATATTGCATGTGCAAGAGTTCTGTTCCTGAACCGATGCTCCAGCTCCTTTGTGGTATGTAAAAAGTGGCATTGTTAGAATAGGGAGGGTGATTAGGCGTTGTTGAGATTTACATTTTTATTTTTAAATATAGTGGTCTTTTAAGCATGATTTAGTGTAGGCATCTAGAAAAACATACGTTCCAAGCAAAACTTCCCAACAATTACCCTAATAATAGTAATACTGGCCATATACACTCAGCTCTCAATTCCACAATCTTTTTGATTGTTTTTTAAAACTGAAAATGGGTGGAATTGCTACACAATTGCCAGCGTTAAACTTTGTAAATATGAATATCATTAGGGGCATTCACTTTGCTTCTGATTAGGAACTGCTACTGTTAACCTTCATAGCGCCAAAAGACAGCTGCTCAAGGCAATATCTGGTGGCTGGGAAGTGGACACAGCATGTAGGATTGATAGCAGAATAACAATGAACCCCCTTAATTTGGATAAAAGTCATGAAATGCAATCTTCTTTTTGAATAAAGCCGTTTCTATCAGTGGGCCAAGTGGGGGTGTATTTATAAAAATTCAGCTATTCACCCTGTAAAACTGCATGTACAAATAGGGGAAACCAAATGTTGTTAAACTATTTTTTCAACAGCTAAAATAGTTTTATTTATACAGAATAGACTGAGCTAGAAATACTGCATTATGGGTACTTGAGAGAGCTGATGATCCATACATTTGTACAGTGCTTAACTATTCTACATAAATACTTATTTGCTACGACCATTGGCTCTATCTAGTGGCCATAATGTAGTATTTTCCTTATTCACTCTATTTTGTATGAATAATAACATTAGACCTGGAGAGAAAATAGCCTAATAACATCCATTTTTGACCCACAGAAAAAATCTACTTGCAGTTTCATAGGATGACTAGCTCTGCAATTTTTTATAAACAAACCCTCAAGTTAAAATGCAATAGGCTCAATTCACAAAGCTAAAGCACCAGAATAGATATCCTTATTTAATAAAAAAAAAAAAAGTGAATTATTTCCAGTTGAATCCAATAAAATGTGAAAATTCCAGTTGATAGCTGTGCCTTAGTTTGGAGTTAAAGCAAAACTAATGGTAAATACAAACAGGCAGACACACATTGTCTCCTCTGTAATAAAATAACTTACCTGCCTGTTCACAGTCTTCTTCATAATGTACACAAGCATGTATATGCAGCTCAGTATCATTTCCTGCACGGTGCCAGTGAGTCGGGATGAATAATTCCCGAACATGCACGGGAATTACATCATCCTGTACCAGCCAATCAGGACGGCTGAAGATTGGCACTCTGAAGAAACTGGGGAGACGACGCATGCATTGGACCTTTGGAGCAGAGGTAAGTATTCCCAACTTTAGTCCTGCTTTTAAACTTTGTGAATTGAGCTAAAGGTTTTAAGAAAACATAATTATGGTCAGAAAATATTTTATTCAAGCATATTTGGTTGATATTATTTGTAAGACAGTAGCCTGCCAACAGAATTTGTAACTCACTGACTCCTAAAACAGCACAACTCCTACAGCAGGTACATCTAATGAATTTAGTATCTCTTTAGCTTTCAGTCTAATGACATTAATGGCCCTTTTGTGCTTTTTACTTTAGAGCCCGATACTGATTTTTCATCACCGATAAATACTTCCAATAAATTTGCTTAAAAGTTACAGTAAGCAATTGCAATCTGTGGGCAAGGATACATTATTACAATTCTATATTTTCAATATATACATGAAAAGGTGTGGTATTTTAGGTTTTATACATTGCCAGAATATGTTTTAAATATGTACAATAGTGAACAATTCAAAAATTAAGACAATTTTGAAAGCTGAAGCGATAAATAGGTATATAGTATACAATTTTTGTTATGATACTGTCAGTTTAACACAGAAATAGGAATTATTTAGCTCATGGAAATTAAGTGATAGGAATCTGCAACAGACATTGCTAGAAAAAGTAGACTGCCAAAACTATCCAGGAATCATTCAGTCGTTACAATAAGGTCTCATGTACACTGGATGTTTTTGTTGTGGCTATTATGGGCGTCTGTATGTTAGCCCATGTGTCCATGCACACAAAGGCGTTTAGAGGCAGAAAAAAAAACCCACAGCCAGCGCGTCCAGAAGGAGCAGCGTTTTGGCAGAAAAACACTTGATGTGTGTAAATACATATTAGAGCTGCACGATTCTGGCCAAAATGAGAATCACGATTTTTTTGCTTGGAATAAAGATCACGATTCTCTGTGTAACATCTTTTACATTATAAAAAAAATTGGGATAACTTTACGGTTTTGTTTTATTTTTTTTATTCATTAAAGTGTATTAATTGCGTTTGAAAGACTGCTGCGCAAATACAGTGTGACATAAAAATTTACAACAATCACCATTTTATTCTGCAGGGTCTCTGCTAAAAAAAAAAAAAATATATAAATGTTTGGGGGTTCTAACTACTTTTTTAGGAAAAATAAACTGATTTAACTTGCAAGCAACAAGTGTAGGAAAAAGGTTTAGTCTTTAAGAGGTTAAACTTCCTTCCTCCGGCAGAGGGAAAGAAAAGATACAATGTAATCATTTGTGTTTACAGTTCAGTGGGAGACTAATGCTGATAGGCTTTTGCGGGAGGCTTTTTTTTTTTTTGACAGCTGCTCCCTCACAGCTATGTAAAGAATCGAGCAAGTGTCATGTTAAGATCGTCAGGGGGAGTGAATCGCGATCTCGATTCTGTTACGATTAATCGTGCAGCTCTAATACATATTAACGCTAGGCACGTTTACCGCTTGAGCATTAGTTCATTGCAATGGCCAGAATAAATTATTATTATGGAAAATGAAATGAATAATTGCCCAAGCATATGACATGCCTAAATGCACCTAAACATGTTACACGTGTTTACAAGCACCAAGCGATTTTTCTGCCAAAACGCTGCTGCCAGGACGCAAGATTTCTAGGGGAGATAGTAAAGTATCCAGTGTGCATGAGGCTTAAAGATAAGAAGACCACTTAGGGTACCTCCAGGTTCTACATGACACCTACAAGTACACCTGAGCAGGCCTAGAATTATACTCCCTGCCCCCCTAAGCCAACTGTTTTGTGCCACCTCTTCCTACTCAGTCTACTGACTAACCTTAGTTTCAAACTAACAAGATCAGATGTCACACGCACATTGAAAAAGTTTTCTTACTCCGCATCAGTACACCTAGAATATTTAAAGGGTTAGTTCACTTTTACAAAAAAACTGCATATGCAGTTATTTAACGTTATTCAGCGCTGCACAAATAGTTTTTTTTTTTTACAAACACCCCTTATTTGCCTAGGCAGCTTTTTTTTCTAAAGGCGAACCGACCCTTTAACAAGAGAAGGACGAACTGTCAACCTATTCTGCTAGCAATTTGGTTCTTGGTATATGAACCCAGAGTGGTCAAACTGTAAAAGCATAATACATAAGTCTACCAACAGAGATGTGATACTTTCTGAAACAGCACGGGCATACAGGATGTCAGTCTGGAACCTTTTATTGCATGTGAGAATGCATTGTTGATATTCAGTAAGATGATGTGTGGGTGACAATGTGAAACCCCCTAAGCCATGACCCAAGTTGGCTATAAAGTAAGCAGACCCTACTCCTACATGAATCTACTCCCTATCTAATAGGTATGTGCTGTGCAACACCCAATTGTGAGACTACAAAGGGCATCCTTGAGCATGAAGGGGGGTGCACATTTATCCTGTACCTCACTTCTATCAACAAGACCTTTGTAAGCAGTGGGGTGTTGCCAGCAATGTCTGAATGAAAACCAAAAACCGAGGATGTGTATGCATTTCAGGACCTTTATTTTGGCTGAAGCTTAGCTTTGATAAAGTTGAAATTTCACTTTAAGGCTGCATTCACACTAGTGCAGATTGGATGCGGGGTTCCCTGCATCCAATTCATATGACAGGAGAGTGTGCCTGGCTCTCAATGGAGCCCCTTCACACATCTCAGCCATGGCTGTGGAGTAGATTGCACAGGGGCCCTGTGCGTCTTTGGCTCCATTTCAGGTCTGAATTCAGGCACAAATTCAGGCCGCATTCGTCCTTGAAACGGAGAACAGGGAAGCACCGAACCCCTGCTGTGAGCCGCATCTGATTTAAGCGTGAACCCAGCCTAAAGGTTGTTCCATCTTATGATCTATTAACTTTTACAAGCTTTAATAAAAGAATACATTGGGTTTCATGTATTTAAATTAGGTGGAAATGACTATGGTCTCTATTTTAACCAGACGAACACTTCTAATTTGATAGCTTTGCTACCTAATATTTAACAGCTGGCATCGAACTTGCAGCTTTTTTTTAATATAAGGCCTACTGCCTTTATTTTCTTGCCTCCTGTGCTTTTTACCGTATATATTCAAACAGAAATATATATTTGTTTGGCTCTAGAGACCTCCTTATGCTCTTAAAACAAAAGAATACTTCAAAGACAGCATAGTTAAGTTGTCTACAGGCACCATGGAGCTAAACAAATCCGTCAGACTGTATGTATTATTTGCTAAAATAAATACAAACTTAGGGTCCTTTCACACCTGTCCGTTCCGCTCAGCGGGGGATCGATCCGCCGATTCCCGCTGAGCAGGCGGATGACAGCTCCATCTCCGCTCTGTGTGGGGAGACGGAGCTGTCAGATCCCCACTGTCCTCTATGGGGGAATCAGATCAGAACGGACCGCCAGTCCGTTCTCATCCGATCCGATCTGCCAGAAGGATAGAAAATAGGGTTTCCATCCGCCCGGATTTGACGAACAGGATCAGATCGGATGGCAGCAGGTGTCAGCCGACATCCGCTGCCCCATAGGGATACTTGGAGTATCCGATCAGGTCCGTCTGAAAAACTGTCAGGCAGACCTGATCAGACCGTATGTGTGAAAGGGGCCTAAGGTGATTAATTTGGTAAATGCAATAGGAATGAATGTACAAGCCAATAAAGCATTCTAAAAGTAGAAATACTATTATAGTTATGTCCATACTTTATAAGATACCTGTCTATGTCATATGGCTAAAAAAAAATGAGAGGTTAACAACACTTCAATGTGGTTTCCAATTGTCCATAGACTTCCTGTAACATATTCCATGTATTCACTTTGGCATGAACAAACCTAAACAATGACAATATTCTCTAGTTTGTTTAGTACAAATGTCCTTTAAAAGATTTCCAAAAACATAGATGCTCTAAAATGTGGCATCACTGTGTTACAGTAAAAATTGTATATAAAAAAAAAACATGCATCCTCTGTGGGAACAAAAGTAGTTACATTACTGGCTCTTGTAGATGCTATGTCCCCTTTTATTCCTGTGGATGGGCGTAGAATAACATCTGTTTGCCCTTCTGTTGTTCTTATATTTTGTGCTTAATTTTTTCTTCCATATATTTCTGGTGAAATCTGCGCATAACAATTACTGGCTGCTGAAAGAGCTAGGTACGGCTCAACCCATGTTGAAACGATGTTCTCCTCGGGTTATATGTGATGAAAATTCATACCTGTCCTGGCTCTGATAACCACACATGTTGCATTCAAATGGGTCACGGAAGCCATGACAACCCATGTGGATAGTGTACATCACATGATCCAGGAAAAGAACTCGACAGTGCTCACATTTGTGAATTTTTAGTGGCTCTCCATTATTACTGATCACTTTAAAAGCATCTTGTGAATTGTCACTGGCAGCCCTAAACATATCAAATGGCTTGTTTTCTTTTAGAGACAGCCCATTTCTGGGATGAGGGGTCATGTGATTTGTGAGATAAATAAGGCCTCCCCTTTCCTCATTGTTGCTTTCAGTGTCTGTGGAGTCTTGGCAACTATTGCCTGGTGATACCTCCTTTTCAGAAGAGATGGATTTAACCTGGGAAAGCAGCAGTAAATTTTCCACTGCACTTTCATGGGCTGCTTGGTTGGGATGAGAAGCAATGTCAGAGTGGGGCTTGTGTAGGGCATACATCGTGTTTATGGCTGGAACAACTTCAGGACCACCCGGTGGGGTCTGCACCAGAGTACGCAAAGATTCTGCTCCCAGATAGGTAATAGCATTGTTGATTGCCTGATCCATGACATGTGTCTGCATCATGTCACTCTCCTTCTCATAATTAGCACTGCCATCAAATGGGAGATCTGTCAATCGCTTCTCCCCTATGAGAAAAAAAAAATGGAAATTATATATATGGTATTATACATTTTTCAGAGATATAAATAACATCCTAGAAACTGTGCTATTCTATTCTTTCATGAAACGTGTCTAGTCATCCATTTGGACTTTCCTTGTCCTTGTATTTAACCTATTCTGTATATTACAGCTGTCCAATAAAATTTAGAATGTACCTTTCTATCCTTCTACATGGTAAACAGAAATATTGCATTTCATGGGTTGCTTATTTTTTTTTTTTTTTAATATAACAAAGCCAGCACTGCTGTCATGGTGTAGAGTAAAATTAATTAAAAATAAAAACAGGACAATTAAGTAGATCTTAAAAATAACCCTAGAGAGTTAAAATTAATTTAAAAAACTGAAATAAGATGGATTGCGCTCCTTGACACTTTAATGCCTAAAGATTTGAATAGGGAATAGGATTTGCATCTTTTTTATAGGATATATATTGGTTATTCTGTGTTTACATATTGCTAATGTTGTGTTTTTTTTTTTTAGGCCAGGTTCACGCTGATGCGCTTTCTGATGCGTTCCAGACAAGTGAAATAACACGATTTTCTATAGAGACTGTTCACATATATGCAGGCCGAATGTCATGCGATTTTAAAAAGGGTACTCTGCGTCTTTGGAGTAGTGCGGTGCAATTTTGAGCTATAGTTAAATAGAAGCTTGCAAATTGTATCTCTGTTCAAAGACAATGTGATTCCTTTGCGATTTGTACAAGTCTGTGCTGTGTTTCTGACCTGCTTTCAAGATAGAGAGAGAGACCCCAGGCCATAAATCCATATCGCAGCTGCATGTAAAACACATTTGAGTCCTATTGGATGTGATCCCTAAAATCGCACTGAAAAAACTTAATCAAATCCTACGGCATCAGTGTGAACCTAGCCTTGTGTGGCGATGGATGGTAACATCCATCTTCAGTCCAGTTCTGGTCGCCAGTCCTCAGGAGGGATGTGTTGGAGCTGGAGAAAGTCCAGAGAAGGGCAACTAAACTGATTAGGGGGTTGGAGGACCTTAACTATGAAGAGCGGCTGCAATCGCTCTATTTATTTTCCCTGGAGAAGAGACGTCTGAGTAGGCTTGTGACGGTATCAGATTTTCATGCTGCGATTAATTGATTAAGGTTTTGCCACGGTATACGGTATTATCACGGTATTCTATTATTAAATTTGAATTATTAAATTTCCACCTCACTTCAATTTCATTGCTGAATTTAGGGGCTTTGGTTCACTTATGCACATTATTATATTGTCAGTCAGTACAGACTCTGTGAACCAGGCCTAAAATAGGTCATCAAGCAGTGTCTGGCCTAACTGGTGATAACTGGTCCTGGCGCTCGGCTCCGATCCGATGGCCTGGTCATTAAGAGGGCAAATCCTTGTGGTCAAGAAGTGGTTAAACCTGAAGGAGGTGTTGTTTATAAATTACTTTACTATTGCTTTAGGCCTGGTTCACATGTATGCAGGTTGGTGGTTCACATGTATGCGGGTTGGTGGTTCACATGTATGCGGGTTGGGGGCCCACATTTGCACAGGCATAGCAGCCCATTGATGTGAATGGGCTTGAGCTGCTATGCCTGCGTTTTCAGCTGAAAAAAGGTGCATGCAGAATTTAAAAAAATGCAGTGGCCATGAAATCCATCCTTTTGCACCATGCGACTTACCTGCCGTTGCTGCACACGCAAACTGTTTTTAAATGCCGTGCCCACGTATACAAAAAATGCAGAAAGCTTGCCAGAGCAGGAACTGCAGGTTAGTCGCATGGTGCAAAAGCAGGATGGATTTCAAGGCCACTGAATTTTAAAAAAATGCTGCATGCACCTTTTTTCTGCGGAAAATGAGGGCATAGCAGCCCGTTCAAATCAATGGGCTGCTATGCCTGTGCAAATGTGGGCCGCCAACCCGCATACATGTGAACCGCCAACCCGCATACATGTGAACCAGGCCTAAAGCAATAGTAAAGTCATTAATAGATAAAAACACCGGTCCTCCTGCAGGTTTAACCACTTCTGGATCGCAAGGATTTGCCCCTTTAAAGACCAGGCCATCGGATCAGAGCGCCAGGACCAGTCATCACCAGGTAGGCCAGACACTGCTTGATGGCTATATAATAATGTAATGTGGGCTGCTATGCGTGTGTGTGTGTGTGTGTATGTATGTATGTGTATGTGTGTGTATATATATATATTAGAGCTGCACGATTCTGGCCAAAATGAGAATCACGATTTTTTAGCTTGGAATAAAGATCACGATTCTCTCACGATTCTCTGTGTAACAAAAAAAAAAAAATTGGGATAACTTTACTGTTACGTTTTTTTTTTTTTTTATTCATTAAAGTCTATTAATTGCGTTTGAAAGACTGCTGCGCAAATACAGTGTGACATAAAATATTACAACAATCGCCATTTTTTTTCTGTAGGGTCTCTGCTAAAAAAATATATAAAATGTTTGGGGGTTCTAAGTACTTTTCTAGCAAAAAAAAACTGATTTTAACTTGCAAGCAACAAGTATCAGAGAAAGGTCCAGTCTTTAAGAGGTTAAACTTCCTTTCTCCCTGGCAGAGGGAAGGAAAAGATACAATGTAAACATTTTTGTTTATAGTTACTGGGAGAGCTGTGTGAGTGAATGAGTCATCCAGCTCACTGAAATGTATCCATTCTAAAGTCAGGCAGACTTGACAGAGAAACTCGGTATTTTAAAAATGCCACAATAACAATACCGTGGCTATGCAATACCGCGATATATCGAATTACCGAAAACCGGCATAAGTCTACGTCTGAGAGGGGACATGATAGCAATTTATAAATATCTTAATGGGGATCTCAGCTTAGAAAAAAAGCTGTTCATTCGAAGGAATTGCATGAGGACTCGAGGACATACAATGCGATTAGAGGAGAAGCGTTTTAACCTCAGGCAACGAGGAGGGTTCTTTACTGTTAGGGCTACAAGATTGTGGAATTGTCTACCACAAGAGGTGGTTTCTGCGGGTAGTATGGTGACTTTCAAAAGACTCTTAGACTTACATCTCAAGGATCAGGACATTAAGGGCTATGTTAGATGATTACAGCCACACACACCTACACAGGTTGAACTGGATGGACTATTGTCTTTATTCAACCTCACCTACTATGTAACTATGTAACATTGTAGTGATTTAGTTCAAATAAGTGATGTCTGAATAAATGCATGTCAGCTGCTTCTTATTCCCAGCCAATTAAGGATATGATTTAAATGCATGTTTGTAATCTGCTATTTTTTGCTTTCTGTCCCTGATGAAAGACCCTTGTGGGGTCTGAAACTGTTGTATGGATATAAGCATTATGAGGATTGAAAATAAAGGATAAAGTGCTGCAGATTGGACTTTGCTTTCTTATATACAAGCAAATCTGAATTGGCTCTATATTTGCTGTGCACCTACATTATCTGTACCTACTGGATGAATGCAGCCTGCAATATTGAGAAAATGATATGATACATCATCTTTGGTGAACAATTTAAACACAACTGAATGACTTACAATAGGGATCACCCCTCATCAGACAGCTCAGTGTATAGTTCCAATCAGAAAAAATCAGTCACTTAGCAGTTTGCTATTGCTTTGCTGTCTACTTAGCAAACCCATTGTTCTTTGAGAATCCTTTGTCATGCATTAAATATTTATAAAACAAAAGAAATAGATACATATAATAAAACAGCTATAAACTGTTTAGAGACATATCAAATTAAAAGACAAAACAAAAAACAAATAAAATAAAACCGACTGAAAACCTTAAAAGTTTCAAAAATTGGTCATAAACTTCAGTCTTTCTTTACGTATTTACCACCATGGTATAACCTAGGACTTCTAGCTGCAACTTCAGATCGCAAAAGTGACCATTTAAGACCAGCCCCAAGTTTTTGCTGCATTCTGGGGAACTTTTCTGGTGCTTATAACTGATTTTTAGAAGCACGGTAAGCATGTATTGTGCTAAATACCCTTGCAGATTTATGTAGGCCTGGATAATTACAGTAAATCTTTGAATACATAACGAATAGGCTAAGGGTATATAGGGCTGTTTAGTTGCGCATTACAGATGTTATTTGCAACCATATATCGGTGCATTTTACAGCAAATTTCTAAGGGTACATGCTAGTAAGCTTAAGTTCTGCACGAGAACACATTTTATGAAACTAATAAATGTTTATCATTATGAATTTGGGTAGTAATTTGATGTAAATTAAAGCTGCTATTATAATAGCACTTTTGGATAGAGTAGGTAATTTTTCTTGCCATCTGTGTCCCAATGAGTAGATTCATCTTTTTATCTGTCTCAGAGAAACAATAGGAAGCAAGTGAAAATCACTTGAAGGCAGGTAAAAATTTCCTCTTAGACTTCTGTCACCAAACAGGTGTCCCCATTAGATTTCTTCTCACCTCCTGTTTATGTGACTCTAGTCTAGCAGCACAAGGGCAGAGGGGCAAGCTTTTCTACTCAGGCTGGATGTAGTTAGTAGATTAAAACTGAAAGGTAATCACTTTAACTATAGAGGTACATTACACACAAACATTTATAACTTGTTAAATGAATTGCCTTATTCCTTTGATTATGCCTTTCGAAAAGCTGATACTGTGAAAAATCGGTGGAATTCTGGAACCACTGTGGGAGTAGATGCTTTCAAATCTCACCTTTTAGCTTATTTATGTCTGTCTTATTTTATGAGTACCTCATAGCAAAGATTAGCTACCTCCATGGCTGAAAGCTAACTGACACTATTCAAGAATTTGAGGACCTTAACACCCTGCTGCCAACTCTACACATAGAGTATATGTGGCCTCACTGAAGTGGGTCTTTTTCTGTGAGGTGGGATATACAGCGGATACTGGAGAGAGAAAAAGCCGCTCAGGTGCAATAGTCAAACCCGGTGCTGGTCAGATCCGCCATCCAGGAGTATGCAAATTAGAAGTGTGAGACCGCACTCAGGATAGATGAAAACAATAATGTTCTTTATTCCTCAAAAACACTGAGGTGTGGTTATGAGTAAGCGGCTGTTCGTGCCGTGAAACGCGTCAACCTCTTGGACACGTCTGTTCCTGTACACTGTCTGTCTGTCACCCAATTTTTGAGGAATAAAGAACATTATTGTTTTCATCTATCCTGAGTGCGGTCTCACACTTCTAATTTGCATACTGTGGGATATACAGTGCCTTGCGAAAGTATTCGCCCCCCTTGAACTTTTCGACCTTTTGCCACATTTCAGGCTTCAAACATAAAGATATAAAACTGTAAATTTTGTGAAGAATCAACAACAAGTGGGACACAATCATGAAGTGGAACGAAATTTATTGGATATTGCAAACTTTTTTAACAAATAAAAAACGGAAAAATGGGGCGTGCAAAATGATTCAGCTCCTTTACTTTCAGTGCAGCAAACTCTCTCCAGAAGTTCAGTGAGGATCTCTGAAGGATCCAATGTTGACCTAAATGACTAATGATGATAAATAAAATCCACCTGTGTGTAATCAAGTCTCCGTATAAATGCACCTGCACTGTGATAGTCTCAGTGGTCCGTTTAAAGCGCAGAGAACATAATGAAGAACAAGGAACACACCAGGCAGGTCCGAGATACTGTTGTGGAGAAGTTTAAAGCTGGATTTGGATACAAAAAGATTTCCCAAGCTTTAAACATCCCAAGGAGCACTGTGCAAGCAATAATATTGAAATGGAAGGAGTATCAGACCACTGCAAATCTACGAAGACCTGGCCGTCCCTCTAAACTTTCAGCTCATACAAGGAGAAGACTGATCAGAGATGCAGCCAAGAGGCCAATGATCACTCTGGATGAACTGCAGAGATCTACAGCTGAGGTGGGAGACTCTGTCCATAGGACAACAATCAGTCGTATACTGCACAAATCTGGCCTTTATGGAAGAGTGGCAAGAAGAAAGACATTTTTTAAAGATATCCATAAAAAGTGTCGTTTAAAGTTTGCCACAAGCCACCTGGGAGACACACCAAACATGTGGAAGAAGGTGCTTTGGTCAGATGAAACCAAAATCAAACTTTTTGGCAACAATGCAAAACGTTATGTTTAGCGTAAAAGCAACACAGCTCATCACCCTGAACACACCATCCCCACTGTCAAACATGGTGGTGGCAGCATCATGGTTTGGGCCTGCTTCTCTTCAGCAGGGACAGGGAAGATGGTTAAAATTGATGGGAAGATGGATGGAGCCAAATACAGGACCATTCTGGAAGAAAACCTGATGGAGTCTGCAAAAGACCTGAGACTGGGACGGAGATTTGTCTTCCAACAAGTCAATGATCCAAAACATAAAGCAAAATCTACAATGGAATGGTTCACAAATAAACATATCCAGGTGTTAGAATGGCCAAGTCAAAGTCCAGACTTGAATCCAATCGAGAATCTGTGGAAAGAACTGAAAACTGCTGTTCACAAAAGCTCTCCATCCAACCTCATTGAGCTTGAGCTGTTTTGCAAGGAGGAATGGGCAAAAATTTCAGTCTCTCGATGTGCGAAACTGATAGAGACATACCCCAAGCGACTTACAGCTGTAATCGCAGCAAAAGGTGGCGCTACAAAGTATTAACTTAAGGGGGCTGAATAATTTTGCATGCCCAATTTTTCAGTTTTTTATTTGTTAAAAAAGTTTGAAATATCCAATAAACTTCATGATTGTGTCCCACTTGTTGTTGATTCTTCACAAAAAATTACAGTTTTATATCTTTATGTTTGAAGCCTGAAATGTGGCAAAAGGTCGCAAAGTTCAAGGGGGCCGAATACTTTCGCAAGGCACTGTATATGGGTACATTTCTTTGTGCAAGGTGCTCCCACCAACAGCCCCAGGTCCTGTACTAACATTTGGGAACCGGTATCGGCTTCTGATCACCTGGTTGCTGTGATAGCCTGTGACTGTCCATCACAATTGTCAATCAAAGCCCGTCTCTATGATTGCTTCCTCTTCTGAATGGAGAGAAAGATGCATTGGGTTGATTTAACACTGGATGCAGAGTGCAATTTGTTTCATCCTCTGTCTAGAAGAGGTTAAAGCAGTATTAAACCCAAAAGCAAACATTTATTATATTACAGAGTACCAATTCCTACACGTGAGGGCTGCATTCATTTTTTCTTTCTTTCTTTCTTTCTTTCTTTCTTTCTTTCTTTCTTTCTTTCTTTCTTTCTTTCTTTCTTTCTTTCTGTCTGTCTGTCATTTTTATCTAGTAAACCAGCCAGTAAATGTGTTGTTTCTCAAACGTTACAGGGATGTGACAAACCATTTAACCACTGACAGGGGTACTTACAATCATCAGCTTTTATAAATTCATGTAAAACCTTTATTCCAAAATGAAAAAGAAATGGTTTGCTCTAACTGCTTATAAAGTATCAGCTGGACTTTGGCTTCAATTTGTAAGTGTATTTAAATTTACTAGTACATCTAACACTCCCCTCACCCCAGACTGACAATGCTGCTGTACAAATCTACTCCCTGTGCTCTTTCATCCAGAGTGGATGCTATCTAATACAGGAGGTGTGTTACTGCCCAGATCCCCAAGAGGAAACAGAGGGGAAAAGGCCTAAAAATAAGGCCACCACATATAAGGATCAGTAAGCTGCAATATATTACATTTTTGGTTTTGAGTTAAATACCACTTTAAAGAGTTCTTATTTTTACTAAGAGATAGTGGATCAGACAGCTTTGCACATACTAAGTGTCTTTCTTTCTAAAAGTCCTGATAATAATAGTCATAGGGTGCCCACACTTTGTTCAATCTAACTGTCATGGTACAACAGTAGTGGTAGCTCCACCTAGCTGAAAAAAAAAAAAAAAGTACTGATTTGGCTATTGGTACTAGAAAAAAAATTGGATTTTTGACTTACCGTAAAATCCATTTCTCTGATTTTCATTGATGGACACAGCTCCTGATCTTCTTAACCATTGGGTTATACTGCCCCCAACAGGAGTAGGACACTAGGCAGAACAAAAGTCTGGCTACACCTATGGGCAGTCTCGGGGGTATACTCCCTCTCTCTGCTGTAGGTACTCAGTTTTGTTACAAGCAGTGTCAGAAGAATTACAACTCCACAGAGGGGTAAGTGCTGTGTCTGTCAATAAACATCAGAGAAATGGATTTTATGGTAGGTCAGAAATCCCATTTTCTCTTTCGTTCATTGACGACACGGATCTTCCTAACCATTGGGAAGTCTCAAAGCAGTGTTAAGCATGAGGGGTGGGAACAGCAAAAAAGTCCTCAGGCTAAACAGTAGCCAACCAGGCAACAGGCACTCAACCTAAACAACAGCAACTATAAAGTAGGATGGAAGATTTGTCCTTGGGACAGCGGATCCTCCCTGAGAGGAACCTTCCAAGGAACAATGGAGACCAGCCACACCAGATGCGCGTACCAAGCCGGCGAGGCCAGTCCGGGGCCACTAAGATGACTGGAAACCCTTCTGCCTCGATCCTGCGTAGAAGTCTTGGCAGAAGCTTGAGAGGAGGGAATGTGTAAATCAGACAATACTGACCCCACAGGGCCACCAGCGCATCTGTGGCATCTGCCAGAGGATCCCGCGACCGAGCCACAAACCTCTGCACCTTTCTGTTGAGCCAGGATGCCAACAGATCCATCCAACTAATGAAACACCTCCGGATGAAGGGACCACTCCCCAATGTCTGCCGACTGAGATAATCCGCCTTCCAATTTACCATCCCGTGAAAGTGTACGGCGGAGAGGGCTGGAACGAACCGTTCTGCCCACCTTAGAATGCCGGCTACCTCCGGAGCCACCAGGACACTTCTTGTGCCCCCCTGGTGATTGACATAAGCCATGGCTGTGGCACTGTCCAATTTATTGCACACTGGACATCCCTGAAGACGATTTGTGCAATGTTCCAGGCAAAGTCTGATCACTCTGAGTTCCAAGACATTGATCAGTAGTCTGGACTCTACCAGTGTCCAGATTCCCAGAGCAGAATTTTTGCCGAGGACACCTCCCCAGCTGGACAGGCTGGCATACGTGGTGACCACTGTCCATTACAATGGGAGGAAGGATTTGCCCAGCCGGAACGCTGAAGAACGAAGCCACCATATCAGGGACTCTTTCATTCCCTGGCTCAGCCGTATCAGAGACTGTCCCATTTGGCCAAAATCTTCCCTGCAGGGACCTCGTATGGAACTGTGCAAACGGAACCGCCTCGAAGGTAGACACCATCAGGCCCAGCACCCACATGTAAGTCCGGAGGGATGACCATTTTAGGACAGCAGAAGACGAATTGCAGCCTGCAGTTTCTGGAGTTTGTCCAGAGGAAGGAGTACGCTGGCTAAGGCCCAGTCCAGAGTCAGACCCAGAGAATCCAGCTTTGTGGACAGAACCAGAACAGACGTCTGAAAATTCAGAATCCAGCCAAAAACAGAGCAGTAGGAGACTCTGCTTGCAGAAGCAGGTCATCCAGGTAGCCTAATACCCCGATCCCCCATTGGTGTAACAATGCTAGCACCGGAGCCAACACTTTCGTGAAGACCTGAGGAGCAGAGCCGAGACCAAAGGTAACGCCACAAACTGATAATGCTCCTCTCCCACGGCAAAGCAGAGAAAGCACCGGAGACCGACACATATTGGAATGCGAAGGTAATGTCGATGGAGGCAAGAAAATCCCCCTGATGCAGGGAAACCACCACCGTGAGAATGGACTCCATTCTGAGCTTCTGCACCTACACAAAGCAGTTCAGCTCCTTGAGGTCCAGAATTCGATGCACCTTGCCTTCCTTCCTGGAGACTGTAAACAGGTTTGAGTAAAACCCCTAAAAAGGTTCTGAAGTCGGAACCGGGACCATCACCCTTTCAGGTAAAAGGTCTTGCACCTCCCTAAAAAGAGCCTGTAAGCGGACTGGGGAAAGTCGCACGTTGGAAGGAACATGCTGAAGGGGCCTTGTCCACGGGTCTGAAGAACCCTGCTCTTGACTTGCCAGACCAAGTTCACTTGGATCCTCCAGAGGAGGTCCTAAAGGGCTCCAATCCTTTGTCAGTCGACCCTGAGGGAGGAAAATTTTTTTTATGAGCCGAGAAGGAGGGTCCACGTCTAGAACGAGGGTCCTTGCTCTTAGTAGCCTGCGGAAGAAAGGTACTCTTCCCCCCTATGAGACCTTTAATGATGTCATCCAGGGTAGCACCAAACAGGCGATCTCCTTGAAAGGGAAGATCAGTTAAGGCCTTTTTATAAGTCTGGTCCAAAAGACACGCTGAAAGACTACTGCTGGAACAGAGAGCCGAGCCACTAGGGGAGCTGCATCGAAAGAGGCATCACAGATAAACTGCAGCCCTTGGACCAGCTGGTCTGCCAGCTCAGCAAAGGTAGGGGGGAGCTACTCCCCCTTTAAGTCATAGTGCAAAAGCTTAGCCCATTCAATCAGAGTCTGCGACACCAGGGCAATGGTGAATATCGGCCTCAGTGCCGAACCAACCAGGGTGTACATATTGCGGGCCACAGCCCCTGCTTTCCTGTCAGCTGGGTCCTTAAAGGCCGGGGACTCTTCAACCAGAATCATGGTTGCCTTGTTTAATCTAGAAACTGGAGCATCCACCACCAGTGTAACATTCCACTTCTTAAGAAGGGACTCCTCATAGGGGTATCGCCTAGCAACAAGGGAAGGCTTTGGTCATCTCTACTTTTTAGTGACAATATTGTTAAAATAGGAGGGGAAAGGGAACACCTTTGCCGCTCTGGATGGCTTGTGGGAACCTGCACCTCCTTCACAGCCGCAGCTGCGTCCTCTGACTTTAAGTCTCAAGCACAGATACAATCAGTGCATCCACTAGCGCTTTTTCGTGCAAAGGAATCCTCACTAACTGGGGATTCAAAGCGTGTGGTCGCAGACCCAGCAGGATGACCCACATCCGCGGCGGCAAAATCTGATGAGATAGATAAGGCATGGGAAGGCAGGGGGCACTTTATGCCAGCCCGTCACCCAAAAGCCACCCCTGGGACACAAAAGACTCCAGGACCGCTGTCAGTGCATCAATGGATGGATGGGACCCAGAGGGCCCTGCAGCCCCCGAGAGGGTATCAGGTGGGGAGATGAACTCCAAAAGACTCCGTAAGTCACCAGGGGGACCCCACAAAAAGTGTAAAACACTACTAAGAGACAACCCCCATCGCTCTGGCAGCACCAACCGTTTGCCAGTAAAATAGCACCAATCAATCCTCAGCAGAGAGAGGACCCCACCAGACTCACCACCCCTCAGAAAACAGGCACCACAGCCACCAGGAGAATCTGCACTGCACAAGTGGCGATCAGGAAACAAAAGGATCCAGGAGTCAGATGAAAAGTATAGTATAGTGAGTCCTGCGCTGTCTAAACTAGAGCGATAAAGGGATAAAAAGGAGACCCCAGATGCTGCTAGTACCGGAACTGGTGACCAAACAGTGTAAGATATATGAACGGTGGGGGGTACTGCGCTTCTGGGTAGGTGAACAATAATAAATAATAAATAAATAAATAAATAAACTATACCTGGTGTGTGTGACTATCACAGTATATACAAAGGGGAACTAAACCATATAAATAAAATTCGTATTCATAGTGAACAAAGGTAAAAAAGCAATAACCTAAAAAACACTTAATGTGTTAATCATTCTTTAGTGATAAATAAAGTGCTCAGGTGCATATATATTAAACCACAGTGTCCTCTGTGCTTCACAGAAACTAAATCGCGGTCTGGGTGTAAATAAAGTCCAAAAACTGAAAAAATGTGTGCAAGTGAATAAGTATAAGTCCACAGGTGCTACTCCTTCACCAAACACTGTGCTACAAAAAGTGGGGTGCTTCTCCTTCTCCCCTCAGGGTGTTCAAGCCTCTCACCTTAAAGACTAAGGGTAAAAGCCTTAATAGTAATCCAGGGGGCTCCTCTCCAGTTATATGCCGTACTCCACTAGTGTCAGATATCTGGGCTACTGCAGATGATAAGACTCCCTCTCCCTCTCCAGATTCTCCACAGTTCCAATGGCTCTCAAAACAGAATGCTCAAAATAGTGCAGTATGTCTGGATAACGGGTACTTTATTAAACATATCTTTAAAACTACTCACATTTGTTGATTATACAAAGCGCAAATACAAGGGATAGCGTCGGAGTGTGAGTAGTTTTAAAGATATGTTTAATAAAGTACCCGTTATCCAGACATACTGCACTATTTTGAGCATTCTGTTTTGAGAGCCATTGGAACTGTGGAGAATCTGGAGAGGGAGAGGGAGTCTTATCATCTGCAGTAGCCCAGATATCTGACACTAGTGGAGTACGGCATATAACTGGAGAGGAGCCCCCTGGATTACTATTAAGGCTTTTACCCTTAGTCTTTAAGGTGAGAGGCTTGAACACCCTGAGGGGAGAAGGAGAAGCACCCCACTTTTTGTAGCACGGTGTTTGGTGAAGGAGTAGCACCTGTGGACTCATACTTATTCACTTGCACACATTTTCTCAGTTTTTGGACTTTATTTACACCCAGACCGCGATTTAGTTTCTGTGAAGCACAGAGGACACTGTGGTTTAATATATATGCACCTGAGCACTTTATTTATCACTAAAGAATGATTAACACATTAAGTGTTTTTTAGGTTATTGCTTTTTTACCTTTGTTCACTATGAATACGAATTTTATTTATATGGTTTAGTTCCCTTTTGTATATACTGTGATAGTCACACACACCAGGTATAGTTTATTTATTTATTTATTATTGTTCACCTACCCAGAAGCGCAGTACCCCCCACCGTTCATAGATCCAGGAGTCAGCACCAGGGGATGAGGAGGCGCTCCCACTGAAGATAATGCCGCCCAGAAGGCTCCATAGACATGGCCACCACTGTTTTCTAAGGCAAGCCACCGCAAAATGATCGCCAGACTACATAAGCATTGCTGCCGTGCATTGCAGCACAAGGCTACAACAAAATGGCGGCCCTGCACTGCACCACAAGGCTCCCAGGTACCCAGGAGGGATCCCTAGATCTCAAGGACAGGGGGCCCTGGCAGGAGCCCCCACCAGGTACAGCCCCCCCTGCACAGCCAATTGTCCAGTTGATGCCGGCGCCCCCCTCCGCCCCCTTCACCAGCATAGCGCCCGGCCCCCACCCCAGGAGGTGGACGAGACCACCATCACAGCCCCAGCATTAGTGGGGGGGGTGGATGGGGGGACAGATGAAGGGGTGCCTGACGGGAAGGAGGGGAACCCGGGGGTCCGACTATCCCATGGAGGGGCCCATGTCCACCCAAAAACCCTCCGGGGGGAGGCAACTACTCGCTATACCAGGAACCAGGTGGGCACCGCTCCAGACAGAACCCCTCGCCATCTAAATAGGGGAATGTCGGCCAGGAGAAACGCTGCGACTCGGGCCAATACCCGGTCATATGCGACCTCGGGAGGCATTTAACTCGCAGGCCAGCCCCCGTCCAGTGGGCCTATGTTGTGGCCAAACTAGCGCGGAGCTGAGGTCTGCGCACGCTCGCTGGCCAGACTGGGGTGACCACTGGATCTAGATTATCCAGCCCATCGCCCAGTTGGCAGTTGATTGTAGATCTTACAGGAAAAAAAAAATCTATTGAAAAAGTAAAACTTTGGGATATCCCAGTGAGGAACTAGGTCCTTACTCCTGACTAGACAAAAAAAACCTATAGCAGAGAGAGGGAGTATACCCCTGGGACTGTCCATAGGTGTAGAACAGGGGCCCTGGCAAGAGCCACCACCAGGTACAGCCCCCCCCCTGCACAGCCAAGTGTCCTATTCCTGTAGGGGGCAGTATAACCCAGTGGTTAAGAAGATCAGGAGCTGTGTCCGTCAATGAACAAAAGAGAAAAAAAAATTAAAAACAACATTGCATCATCTAAATATTAAGTATATTCTTTATTCTCATATACATTTCTATTTTTAAAATGAACAGTCTGGAGTGTATATATCAAATGTTAACACTTTCTGAACTATTAATAAATAATAATCAATATAACTATGTACTTAAATTGCTAGTGGTTTTAAGGCTTTTGGGTTTTTAACTTAACCACTTCTGGACCGGAGGGTTTTCCCCATTAATGACCAGGCCATTTTTTGTGATACGGCGCTGCGTTAATTTAACTGACAATTGCACACATATGCGACGCTGTACCCAAATAGAATTGATGTCCTTTTTTTCCCCCACAAATAGAGCTTTATTTTGGTGGTATTTGATCAGCTCTGCGATTTTTATTTTTTGCGTTATAAACAAAAAAAAAAAAACGACAATTCTGAAAAAAATATATATATTTTTACTTTCTGCTATAAAACATTCCCAATAATAAAAATCTATTTTTTTCATCATTTTAGGCCAATATGTATTCTGCTACATATATTTGGTAAAAAAAATCCCAATAAGTGCACGGTCTGCCATGTTTACAATGGCAGACTGCCATTCTGTCTCCACGGGGAGCCATCACGGGTGCCCGGCGGCAATCGTGGCCATCGGACTCGCTGATTGGCTTCTAATTTCATCGCCCTTGGTGTTAATCCCATCCCTGCCAGTGTCATTAGTACAGTAGCAGTGCATATATATATAGCACTGATTACTGTAGTAATGTCAGTGGACCCCCCAAAAGTGTCCAAAATGTCAGTTAGGTGTCCAATCTGTCTGCCGTAATGTCACAGTCCCGCTAAAAAATGCTGATCGCAGCTATCACTAGTAAAAACAAATAAATAAATAAAAATTACATAAATATTTCCCCTAGTTTGTACATGTGATAACTTTTGCGCAAACCAATCAATATGCACTCAGTATACACCTGTTGGGATTTTTTTTTACCAAATATATGTAGTAGAATACATATTGGCCTAAAATGATGAAAAAAAAAATTTTTTTTTCTAGGGGAAAGATTTATGTAATTTTTATTTATTTATTTGTTTTTACTAGTAATAGCGGCGATCAGCGTTTATCAGTGCTATATATGTATATATATATATATATATATATATATACTGCTACTGTACTAATGACACTGGCAGGGATGTGATGAACACCAAGGGCGATGAAAGGGGTAAATGTGTCCCTTGCGGGTGCTTTCTCACTGTTTGGGGGATGGGCTTGCTGAATGAACACAGAGACCTGTGTTCCTAAATAGGAGGAACACAGGACCCCTGTGTTCATTACTGACAGAACAATTAATGGTCTGCAGTGTTTACAATGGCAGACTGCCATTCTGTCTCCACGGGGAGCGATCACGGATGCCAGGCGGCAATCATGGCCATCGGACTCGCTGATTGGCTCCCAATTGAGGCTTGTGTGTGTTTCCGACGGCGCGTGCAATACGACGTACAGTTATGTTGTTTTGAGGGACAGAGCCGACTTGCCCCAGTATATGTACTGCTGGGGGGCGGCAAGTGGTTAATGCATTACCTGCTTTAAGTTAAAAAATATTTCAGTATGTGTATTGCCCCCTCACCCCGCTTTTAGTTACTTAAACCCAATCTCAATCCAGCGTTGTGATCGTCTGTAGTCGATTTCTCCTCTTCTCCCCCCCCCCCCCCCTCTCACAGGCTTTGTATTTTATTTTATTGGGATTTTATGTGATAGACCAACACAAAGTGGCACATCATTGTGAAGTGGAAGGAAAATGATGAATGGTTTTTAAAACTGTTTACAAATAAATATTTAAAAATTGTGGCGTGCATTTGTATTCAGCCCCACCATGAGTCAATACTTTGTAGAACCACCTTTTACTGCAATTATAGCTGCAAATCTTTTTGAGTAGGTCTCTACCAGCTTTGCACATGTAGAAAGTGAGATGTTTGCCCATTCTTTTTTGCAAAATAGCTCAAGCTCTGTCTGATTGAATGGAGAGTGTCTGTGAACAGCAATTGTCAAGTCTTGCCACAGATTCTCAATTGGATATTTATACAGAGATAAACTTACACACAGGTGGACACTATTTACTAATTTAACAAATTTTAGATTTAGAATTGGTTCCACTAGATTTTAGTTAGCGGTATCAGAGTAAAGGAGGCTGAATACAAATGCATGCCACACTTTTCAGATATTTATTTGTAAAACATTTTGAAGACCATTTATCATTTTCCTTTTGCTGCACAATGATGTGCCACTTTGTGTTGGTCTATGACAAAAAATCCAAATAAAATACATTTACGTTTTTGGTTGTAACATGACAAAATGTGGAAAACTTCAAGGGGTATGAATACTTTTTCGAAGCACTGTAACTGTGGAATAGATCCTACAATGCATTGATCTAGTAACTGTTTAGTACCCTGTTTCCCTGAAAATAAGACAGTGTCCTATATTAATTTCTGCTCCCAAAAATGCGCTAGGTCTTATTTTCAGGGGATGTCTTATTTTTCCATGAAGAAGAATATGGTACACATTTTTTTTTTAACAAAAAAAAGGGAAATGTAATACCTGTATACGGTAACGGTAGTAGTTGTCATCACAAACCAGCAAATTACATCCTCCTGTGTCATTTTGATCCCCCCCCTTCTGATCCTCCTGTGTCATTTTAAGTGATCCCACTCCCCCCCCCCCCTTGTGCCAGTGGACACCTTCACCAGACATTCACCCCACCCCTTTATCAGACATTTCCCCCCTAACTCAGTCACCCCACCCCTGTGTGTGTCCACACAATGTGCCCCGACTCCTTCCCCGTGCGAATCACTGTCTAATTGTGAGTCAGCCAGACTCCATCAGGGCAGAGCAAGAAGCTGGCGGCAGCTTGTCCTGGCGGTGGCGCGTGCTCTCTGATTAAAAGAGACCTCGCACTTCCTGTCTGCTCTGGCTGCGCTGCGGCCAACAGTGAGCTGTGGGGCGGCGCCCGCCGCTACGGTCCAGAGTTACAGTAGCTTCGGGGGGCCTTATTATCGGGGAGACCTTATGTTCGGGGAGGCCTTATTATCGGGGAGGTCTTATTTTTGGGGGATGCCTTATATTTCAGCGAGAGGCAAAACTGTAAGTAGGTCTTATTTTCGGGGGATGTCTTACTTTCAGGGAAACAGGGTATACTGTATATGTTCAGTAATAGTTACAAGACGAATCATTCTTTAACAGCGAAGGGAATAAAGGGTCAGAGATTATCAATTCCCCCACTCCCCGAAAGCAGCCCACCAGCTCAGACCCTTACCCCCCTCTGGATCCTGTGATCTTTGCTGTTCTGTCCTTAACATTTTTACTATGTTCTAAGAAGATGGTGAATGAAATAGACTTTGTAATTCTTACTGATATCAATGCAGAACTGATAGATTTTTTAGATTAAGAAGCAATTTGTTTGCAATTTTCTAGAATCAGCTGGGGACGCTTCTTTAAAGGTTAATACAAACAAGAATTTTTACTGTAGTGCTTTTGTCACTGCATCATTTGACTTGTTTTTGTGGCTTTTTTGAACTCTGCTGTGGCTCTGTTTAGTTGAGTAGGCTGAACAGCATATAATGAGACTAGTAAACCTTTAGACAAGACAGGAAACATCACCGCTCACATGTGCTGGAAAATGGTAACCAAAACTTTACATGAACCGCTGACACTGAGAAAGGCTGTGAATGCCGGGAGCTGCCTTATATGTGTCTAAGCGAGAAAAAAAAAAAAAAAAAAAAACCTCAAGGGTAGCACAGAAATGTTTTTTGTTACACTTGTAGGCAGTTGGTTTCACAGACACCTGCTATCTGAATATATTCTTGCTCGTACCTAATTTTATATAGCTTCAAACATGTACAGTTTTTTCCCATTCTGTCATGATTCATATTAAATTAAAAAATAAATAATAATATGCAAACCCTTAACAATTGTGGAAATTTCAAACTGATCATTTTTATGAAAAGTGCATACTTAGAGATATCTTTAAGAAAAATTGAATCTAAAAATTACAGGTGAATCCAAAAATATGGCAGCTGGATTTTTTTGCCTGTAAAATTTAAATGTGGCACCACTCCTTTCCTATTGATGTGATGGTCAAATGTATGCACCCAATAGGTATGCTGGGGCAGTGGGTGATTCAGATGGATGATAAAAAAAAATCCCAGTCGTCACAGTTGTGTATTCCTTTCAAATGGTTTTTAACCTATAGCTATCATAAGTACATGATTCTATCTTGCCATCAGCCTCCTGTTATTCCCTGTATAGTGGCACTCAGATTGGGTGAGGGAGGGGCAGAAATAGGGGCTAATAAAGCTCTGCTGCATGCATGTGCTGACAAAAAACAAAACAATACTGACAGAGGAGAACAGTGTAAGCAGAGTTAATGCCGTATCAGTGTGTTGCTTCTCCATCATTGTCCAATCAGCAGGCTGTAGCTGGAGGCATCACATCAAAGCATTTCTTAGTCGTAACAGAGAAAGTGGTGTTGCCCTCCAGTTTTTGCTGTCCAACTGAGATGTATGAATAAAAAAATGCCAATGAACAGGATTAAAAACCCTAGCGTATTCCCATTTGTGTATTTGAACTGTGTTATTAGCGATCTGCTTGGAGTTCAGCCTTAAAGGGGCCACAGAAAATAGAAATACCACATGAATGCACATGGTAGAATACATTTCCTATTGGTTTTATACTAAAGATTTTAATTCCTGAAATTTGCGGTGCTGCTTTGTAAATGCATGAACAAAAAAGACAGATAATTATGCATTGCACATTAAAAGTGTATGTTAGTCCATGTGAAACCATGTTACAGTATGCACCTAGATGCAAACAGGCCCTTGGCCGTAGGAAGTGCAATTGTTAAATCTTCTTCATTTCCCAGTATCTGGAAAATTCGAACACATTTGCCTTTTGTATGGCATAATCAGAAAATTTTGAGTGGAAGGAACAGGCAAATGGATTAAAGATGTGAGATGCTACTCGAGAGAATGATTGTTTGGGTGGCTTTGTCTGATTCTGGGAGACTGCATGTGCAGTGCGGAGCTGTCTGTGAGCACACATTGATTGTTGTATAAGTGTTCAATGTCTGCTGCTTCAGAACTACAGGCTGGCTTGTGTATGTTGGGTTGTAAAGGCCTAATTACAGGAACATGGGGCCGAAGATTATTTTTCTCCTCTAGGTTAACTATCTTTTTATCCTATTTTATATAAATCACAGATTAATTGCTACCACTCAAAATCATTGAAGGATACAAAGTAAAGAAGTCACCTAGTTAATAGTTGAATTACCTAAAATATTTCCTTTGAGGACTGACTTACATAGATATGTTTGGACTATTTTATGGCAAGTTTATGTTACTCTGCTAAGATTATTCCTGATAGACAGAAAAGGCTACAAGTTCTTACCAACAAATTTCTGAGGCATACAGCTCTTACGTTTGGCAACGTTACTTGCAATTCTGTCCAGTACAAGAGACCTCTCAGAGCCAAGCTTGGAAAGATCTTCAGCCATTTCAGCCTGGTTTGTCTCTTCTTTTACTACTACAATCAAAACATGTGCAATTGAGATTATATCTCACATCTAAAAAAAATCTTTGACTTGAGTACAACATTCTAATTATAAAAGTATATACTGCAAAGCAAAATTGTATTCCTAAACCTGCAAGACGTATTAAAACAATCCAAAATGCTTGATTGTGAAAAACGAGGAGCTTACAAAGTTTACTCAATAACTAATGACCGTGGTTAAACAAATAAAAAAACATTGCTGGAGAAAGGTAAGATTATTTTTTTCGCAGAAGAGACTTGCAGAGACCCTTTTGTAATTCAATTCTGCCTTCTATCAAGGTTTACATATAAAATTTTAATTTTACTTTAAGTAACCAAAAACAGGATTTTTGATGTGCCTGTAAATTCCAAATATTGGAGTACAGTACAGGACACAGCAATTGATTGTTAGACCATGAGCTATATGCTACTATCTGCAGGTAATTGAATACTAGGAAAAGCTGTGCTGGGACCTCCCCCAGTCTATGCTTATAACCCTGCGGACTCCCTGAGGTTCCAGTTTGTTAACAAGATTAAGGAGATCACAGACGAAAGAGGGGAGGGACCTCTGTCCTGTACTGTACTCCAAAATATGAAATTTCCAGTTACGTCAAAATTCCTATTATCCTAAATGTACAGTACAAGGCACAGGAACTGATTCTTAGACCATGTATGGGCAACAATATAGCCAGAACAACATCGACAGACCCACATGAAAAAGAAGAGGGGTCAACTGACCTAAACAGGCAGTTGACAGCAGATGCACCTTGTGGCCGTAAAGTCTACATAGACACCTGGCAAAAACAGTTTTAAAAATGTGAACAGGGGATCAGGTGTTTGATGCAGAAAAAGCTGAGAGCCCTAGAAAAATAACCATCCAGCGAGTAAAAGAGGGAAGAGTTCCACAGAGGAGAAGGGTCAGTTCCTAAGCCAAGATATGGCAGGTTGCCATAGATGATAGCTGACCCCACCCATAAGCAGAACATGGGGAGGGGGGAATGAAATTCCTGCAAAAGGCGATAAGAAGAACACCAGAAAAGCAAGATGAACTAGCTTCCAGGAAAACTTGTCCCCAAAAGTTAGAAGAAAAAAGGAAATGGGGCAGCCAAGACAGGAATATGTATACCAGAGACAACACAAGAGATTAAGGTTCTGTTTCTACAAAGGATCTTTTAAGGAAGGAACCCCCAAGAACACAAGGGGGGGGGGGCTCTGCGTGGGCACTTGAAGAAGGCCCCAGAGGGACACAGAGGGCAACAGAACAGAAGAGCAACTTTTTACAAAAAGAGTGCAATACCTGCAGGATATTTGGGGTCAAGTGTTTAGCAAACACAAACTGAAGAAGTTGCAGGAAGAGGAATGGGTACACTTTTTCTCAATGTTCACAATGGAGTTCTCAATGATCACAATAGGTGAGAGCTACCTCACATGATACATACATTGCAAAGTATGGGGGAGAAGAGATTAGCAAGCTCCAAGGAAAGAGGGACACTAGTCTAGAAGCTGGAATGTGCCTAACTGGTGGATATCAGTAAGTTAGAAATGCTGACAGATCTCTAGGCAAAAGTCTGTACAGCAGTCATATAACTAAAGATTTCTGGTGGGAGGCAAGTCTCGGGGCACCTAGACTCTGCATATAGAGAGGTAAAAAATACAGAGGGGAAGTACTGAGAACAGGGGCAATGGGACAACTGGCAAGGTATGGCTTCTCAGTATGACTTCTCATCCAGTATAATGGACAATTTGATAATCTACAACCCTGATACGGGGAGAGAAGGATATATCTGAAATCAAAATAGAGTCTAATGGAATGTAAGCCAGGGAAATATAGCAATAAGGTGTGAAAAAGCTTTGGGTAATGGAGCTAAGCTTCCCATGTAGTGAGAAGGAGGGTTCTAGTGACCTTAGTGGACTTCTAGTGACCCTGAGTGGAGAAAACAGGACACGGGCTGCCTTGAAAGAGTCCAACAGCAGAAATTTCGAAACACTCTCATGGAGGGGCAACAAGAGGTGATAATTAGAATATTAGAAAAATAAAAAACTATTTCCTAACTGCGCACATCACAAATAAACTAAAAAAAAAAAGGTTAATATATGACTTGTGATAAAATTCCACAAATGGCATGTGACCTAGTAACACACAATATGAAAGTCCTAATTACAACAGTCACAATGTGCTGGTGCTCCTTATAAATATATCTTTGTGCTCCACTCCACAGTGTTCTTGGTGAAGCTTGATCCACGTTGCTGTGACGCAACTTCTGCTGATGTCACTTCTGGGTGGTTATACGCATCGCACTTCCGGTATCGGAGGCGTGGCCATCACTCCCCACATACAAACAAAAGCTGTTTACACCAGGTGCTGGGTCTTTTAGGCACAAAAACAAGTGAGTGCAATTTGTACTCTTTTATTAAATAAACTATGTGGAATGGTTTTACGCTATGAAACCCACTTCTTGTTATTCTTCCCCTTGAATGTGATCACTGTGCTATTGTGCATGCTGAGCATTATTTGAACAAATCGGGAGGTTGAAACCTATCAGGGAAATGCCCCACAAGCACTGTTAACCATGCAAGAGATACATGGTTATATATATTTGGTGAGTTCTAGTCCATGTGTGGTACCAAGAGCAGGAGGGGCAAACAGATCTTACACAGAAGATAGTAGATAAATCAATAGAGTATGATTGTGGAGAGTGGGGTAGGACCCCTCTTCCCTCTATAAGCATCTCATTGTATTCCTCAAAGCACTTTCCAAATAGGATCTCACCTTCAAAGGGCATGAGCAAAATGTATCTTTTCCAAGCAGGATCAACTGACTATGCCTAGACCTGCCAGAACAAGGGAGATTTCAAAAGAATCTCTAAACACCTATCAACTGAAACCTTAAAGTGGATCTTCAACCTCCAGAACATTTTGCCTCCAATCCACCCCTCCACTGTACTTATTTTTTGCTTTTAATACATTTTATTAAATACCAGATTTAAACACTCTATTATTATTATCTACAAGGCCAAATAAAGTGAGCTAATAATAACTAGGGAAACAGCACAAAAAGTGTAGATTGCTCCATAACCATTAAGCCTCAAAACCACTTGTGTGGTTAGCATGATGATGTTTCTTGCAGGATCAAAGGATATAATGTAGTGCGTACCACAGATTCAAGTAATGATCCAACACAACTTATTCCCAGGAAGTAGGATGTAAAGGTACAAGGAAACCCTGTCTTAACTTGTCCACATTGTTAGTCCTGTCCAGGGTATATGCTTTGCCCATCACAGTGGGCATACCCCTGAAGGGGTCTTCAGGGAATGCATCACAGCCTTGGACCTGTACAGCAATCTTTAACTAACTACCCTTGTTATGCCACGTGCCAAGGCGAGCACCTAACGCATTATCCAGTTCACTAAGCAAACATTACAGGGTTGCCGCTGCTGTGGGGTCTGGGGACAATTACAAAGGTATACACCAATCTGGAAAATGCTAGTGAGGCAATAAAATGTTAGTTAAAAGAGAAAAGGAAATCTGGTGAAACACAGAAAAATCTTCTCCAGCAGGAGAAGTAGTCCATCACCTAAGAACACTAGCAAAAAACTGGAGTCTGACAGAGCGGGTGGAATTTTATCAATATGCAGCAAAACTTTTACCGGTGCCCAATCCTCTAAAGATAGCGACATATAACCCACAGTCTAAGAAACAATTCCTGTGTCTAATTCTGTATAGTCAAAATAATGAAATTACTCTTTAAGTAAGCTCTTTAATTCCCTAAAAACCTAAACATAGTTGGAATTTTACAATCCACTCCTTTCCCCAAAATATGCAGCCAAACAAGAATAAATACATTTGATACCCCATGCCAATTTTGACTTTTTTGTCAAAAGTCAATAGCAAAGTTCTTATTTCCATCTATAACTACTCCACTTAACTGCTAAAGTATGAAGAGAGCAGTGAAACTGCCACAGAAAGCGTAGAGATGTCCTTGACGTGTGAGCTGGGAGGCTCCATGCACACTAGCATTTTCTTTAAGCTCCTAGAAGCTATTAGCATTTTTTTTCCTAGAAGCTAAATAATGCTATCCTATGTGTCCATGCACACTACTTTAGGCTATTAGCATTTTTAGAGCTTCAGCGTCTAGGAGCACAGAGAAAATTGTTTTTGTATAGTTTTTTAGAACGTTTTTCCAGCAGAAAAAAAACGCTGAATGCTCCTAAACTCTCCTAAATGACACTAACTGCTTCTAAATGACTGCTTCATGAGGCACCAAGTTCTCTATGTAGTCACATTAACAGAAATACAACAAAAGCCCGCAATATCTGCTTCCAATCAAATATCTGATAAATGCTGAGCACTCTGTGGCCATCTAAGGCTGGCCATTAGTGTCTCCATCTAACAGGCAAGGCTTGGTTGGGCTATTTATGTGTACTCCAAATCGGTATTAACCTTGCCTATTCTAGCTCATGACACGAAAAACCTGCATAAACAGATTGCTGTATGTTAGACAGGCCAAAATGATTCGTATATGTGGTGATATAGGCAACTAAACTTGTATGTCAATCTTGAGTTTTCTCTCTTTTTACGAGTTTACCTATTGAGTTACCAGAGTTGGTTATATTCTTTCTGAGTAGTTTGCTTCTTCTGCACTCAGCATCACAAAATATGTAGCACTTCTACTAAACATTTCTGCAGATTTCACAAAACAATTTTCTAATTAGAGAAAAAACTGAAAGGCTCTGCAAAATTGTGCCAAGTTTCGGTGGTATTCAACGTCTACTGAGTGGCAAGAAGAGGAACAGTTTTATGTTCCCTACAACCTTCCACTGTACTCAAGACAAGAAAGTACAGCCTTAGTACTGTATAAGATAAATAGTAAGATGCACCAACATAATATACTAACAGAGACCTTGACGGACCTCATATAGAAGTGATGTGCATATACCAAGCTACAATTGTGCTGCGCTTCAACCAAAACTGGAACATAAACTATTAAAATAAAGTGTAATTTAGATTAGACCTTGACATTAAGGTTAACTGCAGTACAAAATAATTTAAATCATAAGAACATCATACTAAACCGGTGCCAAATAAATACATGCGGTGATAAATATAAATAAAAAAATAAATAAAATTAAAATGGAAATAAGAAATGTATAAATTGTCCACAACAGTGTCGTTTATAATATCTGAAAATGATCCCAGTCACCAGTCTTTTTCTTTAGTCAAAATGCTCAATCCTTTTCCCTTTGTGAGTGTTCCAATATAACAAATCTGTGTTTCACCACAAACGTGCACCCCCCTTCAGTTTTAAGCTGGATACACACTATACAATTTTCTTTCGATTTTTTCCTTTAGACTTACCAAAACCATATAATATGAGGTCAGACCTAAACACTTTCAATTTGTATGCAATCTGGCAGGCCATTGCACTACATAGAAAAGGTAAATCTAAAGGAAATCTACCAACAAAACTTGTATATTGTGTAAGGCCCCTTTCACACAGGCCTGTCCGTTTTTTTGGCGGATCTGAACGGTCCCCCCATGCATCACTATGGGGGATCGGATGTCAGCGGAGACATGTCCGCTGACATCCGATCCGATCCGTCAAATCTGGACGGATGGTAACCCTATTTTCCATCCGTCCAGCGGATCGGATCGGATGAGAAGGGACAGACAGTCCATTCCCATCGGATTTCCCCCATAGTGATGCATGAGGAACTGACAGCTGTGTCTCCGCACACAGCGCGGTGACACAGCTGTCATCCTCCTGCTCATCGGGGGATCGGCGGCTCGATCCCCCGCTGAGAAAAACTGAATCCGTCCGACGGACGGATAGTGTGAAAGGGGCCTTACTCTCACCTTCAGCAATGTGACCTTGCAATTAAGATTGGTCAGAATACACCCTTTAGCCTCTCCTGGGCTAGAGCAGAAGTTGCCAATAAGCTGTCAATGACACGTATATAAATCCTCACTGATGTGAGTGAGGATTTCTTATACGTTTATAGACTGGCGCACTGGAAGCACCAGGGAATTGTGAATACCTAGCATTTGCTTTTTAAATAAAGAGATTGTTTTAAAAAGGTATAAGCACTATTGAGATATTTTCACTTATGGTACCTGGATATCAACAAGCAGAGTGGGGTGACGTAAAAAGAGCAATCATTGACAGCTTATTGGCAACTTCTGCTCTAGCCAAGGAGAGGCTAAAGGGTGTATTCTGACCAAGCTTAACCACTTAAGCCCCCCTGGAGGATTTGGCTGCTCAAAGACCAGGCCCTATTTCGCGTTTCGACACTGCACACTTTAACGGACAATTGCGCGGTCGTGCAATGCTGTACCCAAACGAAATTGACGTCCTTTTTTTCCCACAAAGAGAGCTTTCTTTTGGTGGTATTTGATCACCTGTGCGATTTAAATTTTTTGCGCTATAAACAAAAAAAGAGCGACAATTTTGAAAAAAATGTAAAAATCAAAATTTAAGGCCAATTTTTTTCTGCTACATATTTTTGGTAAAAAAAAAATCGCAATAAGCGTATTTTGATTGGTTTGCGCAAAAGTTATTGCGTTTACTAACTACGGGAAAGATTTATGTCATTTTTATTGTTTTTTTTTTATAACTAGTAATGGCGGCGATCTGCGATTTTTTTGCGGGACTGCGACATTGCGGCGGACAGATCGGACCCTTGACTGACATTTTTGACACTTTTGGGGGTACCAGTGACATTACTACAGTAATCAGTGCTATAAATTTGCACTGTTACTGTAAAAATGACACTGGCAGGTAAGGGGTTAACTTTATTGGTGATCAGTGTGTTAAATGTATCCCTAGGGGTGTGATTCTAACTGTCAAGGGGCTTGGCTTGTTAGATCATAACAGACGGCTGTGTTTACATCAGCCGTCTGCCTTTCTCCCTCTCCTGAGCGGGATTGCGAGTGGCCGACGGACATCGGAGCCGCCGGTCACACACACGGGGATGCCTGTGAACGAGCAGGGGCGAAAGCGTGCCTCCGGCGGCGCGCGCTCGCCCCCTACAGGCTCCTGGGCGAGCGACGTAGTACTACATCGGTTTGCCCAGGAGCGGCTGACTGCCACAGTAAATATACTGACGGCAGTCGGCAAGTGGTTAAATCAGTAGTATACTCCGCTTTTTTATTTTTACCTACAGGTAAGCCTATAATAAGTCTTACCTGTGGGTAAAATTAATATCTCCTAAACCTGCATGGTTTAGAGAAATGTATCCTGCATGCAGCTGCTGAAACCAGCGGCGCATGCGCTTTGAAGGTCCGGACCTTCAGAGCTTCTTGCCGGAAAGTGAACTCCCACGCGCATGCGCGGTAGTGACGTCATCAAACCCGGAAGAGACGCTGAGGGAACAAGTCAGCTCCCTCAGCGGTGTCCGGGTGACCGTGTGGGGATTTTGTTCTAAGGTAAGCATTTCATAATGTGCTAGTATGCGATGCATACTAGCACATTATGCCTTTGTCCTGCGGGTTTTTTTTTTTTGTTTTTTTTTTTACACAGGGGACACAACTGCTTTAATTGCAAGGTCGCATTGCTAAATTTTGACTAAAGAAGAAGACTGGTGACTGGGATAATTTTCACAGATATCACAATAATTATATATTATTTAGCACCGGTTTAGTATGATAACCTTTTGGACCATGTTACATGTTACTCCTGTTCCACTCCTTCATGCTGTCACTTTTTAAATCTGCCTGGCTATGTGGGACTCCACCACACAGAAGTGTCATTCATTCACTGAGATTTGTGAATGACTGAACTAAATGTCCCTCCCGTCACCATGGCAAACAGACTTGTAGTTCACTACAGAAAACAAGGGTGGAGATCACCCCATTCGCAGTCCATTGATACTTCCTCCAGGAAGATTCTGCATAAGCATTGCACCACCCTCCATCCACTAATTGCGGTTGCAATGATTTGCAGACTGCAAAAAAAAAAACACATGCACATTTGTTTAGCTGCAAATATATATGCATGTATTATTTTTTGTAAAAGGTGGACTTAGCCTTTAGGTGAAAATGTAGTGAACAGAGTATTTTTATATTTACTTATATAATCAGTTATATTCCTGTGAAGTGGAAGTCAAGCCAAACTTTTTTTTTTTTTGTGGGGGGGTTTAATAAAGATCTCTGAGGGAATTTTCCCAACAGGGAAACACACAGCAATAAAAACCTGACAGAGGTTCTAAACCTTATCTGATTTAATAAAAACACATTTGGCTGGAATTATACTTTATGAAAATGAACTTACCTGCGTAAATGTTATTTTGTAGACCCATACTTTGCAGGTAATTGTGGCATCTCTCCTTATGTTCTTCCAAAGAGCTGCGTTGTTTGTAACTGCGGCCACAATATCCACACTTATGTGGTTTACCTACTACAAGAAAATAGATTATGTTTAGTGTTTAAGTGAAAACCTAACGCAACACACATAATGTAATGTAAACCTGAATTAAAGGGTTAAAGTCTAAGTTCAGTCAAAAATGGTTTAAAAAAAAAATTAAAAAATCAGCACAAGGGACATTACTTACAGCATGATGTGTCCCTTGTGCTGATGACTACAGATTTAGTAAAAATCTTCTGTCTGTTCTGTCTGATTCCTCTACCACACCTGCAGCCATAATCTTCTAGTGTTGTGGGGTTTAATAGAGCCAAGGGATGTGCACTCATCAAGATTGATGACTATGCACGCCCTTTCTACCCCCTCCTCCATTCATAAAAGTTGTACTATAGTCTCTATCATTGAAAAATGATCTATGAAGTGAGGAGGCAGATCTTTATTCATCTGCCCGTCCTCCATTTATAGATTGTTTTTCATTCATTGTAACTATAATACAGTCTATAAATGTAGGAGGGATGTGGAAAGGAGGGGTATAGTGAGAAATCTGGATGAGCGCATTTGACAGGTCCCTCGACTTTATTAAGCCCCAAAGCACCAGAAGATTATGGCAGCAGGGGTGGGAATTGGAGAATGGAGGATTTCAATTAAATATGCAGCCAACAGTACAAAGGACACATTGCATTGACAGCAAATAGTGTCGCCGCTCTCATGTATTCTGCCCTGCCACCCCCATATAATGTGCCCTGCTGCAACCATATATTTTGCCTTGCTGCCCCCATGTACTGTGTCCTCCTGCCCTCTTGTGCTCTGCCCTGCTGACCCCTGTACTTTGCCATGCTGATCCCCTGTGCTCTGCCCTGGTAATCCTCTGTGCACTGTTGCTAATGACCCCCTGTGCAATTGTTGTTATACCAACAGCTTGCTGATCACACCAATGTTCCGTAAGCTGTAAATCAGAAATTTTTTTTCAGGGGTTCCCCAAGATCTCAAACTTTTTTCCAATGGTTCCTCCAAGGTAAAGAGTTTGACAAACCCTGATAAAGTTTATTATAATTCCATTAACTTGATGAGATGACTATTGAGGAGAACGGAAACGTAGCTATTAGAGGTGTTTATGAGATAACGTAACTATTCACACGAAAATAAATCTGCCCATTTCATGCAAAAAATAACTTCATACATAAGCAACATGCTTTTGAATAAGAAACAATTAGAAAAGAAAACTGGCTGTAAAATAATAGGTGTTACTATGAAGAATGTTATGCATTTCTTTACAAATTTAAACATTTGGGCAACAGTTACCTAGTAAAAAAAACTCAGTGACATATGAGGGAAAGTCTTGTCTGCCCAAACTAGCGTAAGAGAGTGGTATAAGTTGCAAAATAGCTATCCTTTACCATTCTTAAGACAAACCCATTACCAAGCAGGGTCCAACCTTCTTAGAGCTTTAAAGTGGTAGTAAACTCTGTTTTTATTTTAAATATCCCCTAAATGTGCACCGTTTAAGAAATATTCTAGTGAGCAGCACCTGGTGACGTCACCAGTACATGCGCTCTGAAGGAATGGCATGCCCGTGCCATTCCTTCAGACCCATATGCCACGGCTGTGACTCCTGCGTGCATGCATGGGAGTGACGTCATTGCGGCTCAGCCAGTCAGATGGCCGGAGTCAGTGAACCTGGAAGGAAGACCGGGAGAAGATGGAAGCCTCTGCAGCGGTGATAGTATGCCGCTGGAGGGCTTTGTTTTAAGGTAAGTTTCGAGTATGCCGTGCATACTAGAACATTATGCCTTTCCTTTGCAGGGGGAAACAATTTTTTTTTCATAGACTTTACTACCACTTTAATAGATTATTATGGACCCTTTTTTCAATACAGTGGGATGGCCCTAATGCAGCCATACCTCTCATTTAAAAAAAATACGCTGGCATAAATATACAAAGTACAGCAGTGTGCTTAACAAATCTGCCCTGATTTTAATAAATGGGCATGAAAAAATGGACAGGAGGAGGAGGATTGCCCAGTCATAAGACCAATCAAAATCATGTTACCAAAGTATCTTCCATAACAGAGTATTTTCTGCAGCTTTGTGCAGCCAACACTGAGGGATGCCATAGGCTCCACACTGAAGCCTTATTTGTATTAATGAATGGGAAAATGCAGACTTGTTGTGCAGTAAATGCTGCGGTGTCCTGCGAAGAGTTCATAAGATTTCGGCACTCCATTATAAACAGCCCCCTACATATAGGAAGCCACATAAAACCAAAAGAAAGCTGAATTAGCTCAAACAGCCAGCTATAGACGCACATTTAAGTGATAAGCGCACAACAGTGATCATTAGTTGAACTCCAGGGTTACAGGACTTAGCAGGCATAGAGAAGGGGATGAAAAGCAGGCACAGAGAAGGGTAATTTGTTTTATTAAAAATTCCCTGCACAAATGAACTAATCACCTGAATGTGTCCTGAGATGGCCAGTGAGTGCATCTCTGCGCCTGCATGCATAGTTACACAAGTGACACTTAAAGGGCTTTTCACCAGAGTGTAATTTGATGTGTCGCAGAAGATTTCCTTTCTGGGTAAAGGAGGCACCGCATTGGTTGCACTGGAAAGGACGTTCCCCTAAAAAAAGGAAAAAACACACAAAAAAATTACATTAGAAAATTCTACATACAAACATATACAATTATTAGCCTCTTATCCATCTAACCCTTTATGTGTGTACTTATGTGAGAACAAAAATGTAACACAGTAACAAGTAGAAGACTTCAGCAAGAAAGTTGTTTTCTCACTAGCACTGTATGACTTCCGTCGTCTGCAGGTTTGATAGAACATGAGGCTTTTAGACTAGACCTGCCAGTTCCTTAACGCTTCACTGGCTGGGTCAATTTGATCTGAAAATCTAATTTTTTTTTCTAAATCAGAATGGCACATCACAATGCAAATTCAACCTCATTTAAATAAAGTGACTGCAACATTTTTTGTGTTGAAGAGCCACTCTTCCTGATCAGCAGTTTTGGAATAAACCAATATCCAATTTTGTATGTTGTGGCATTTGGTGTGTGTGTTTTTTTTAATGTAGCTTTTTTTCAAAGGGTCTTTAAAATATGCTACCGAGGCAGCAAAAATAAAAAGGGAACTCATTAAAAATGCATTTCAGGATCACAAGTTCATTTCAGCGTTACACTCTTATATTTAAATGAAAGGCACTTCATTATAGCAGTTATAATAACTTCTTTTCATTTACATTTTCCCATGTATTTTCCCTTTCAATTTCTTCTCCATTACCTGTCTGTCCCTAAGCCGCCAAATCAGGGAGGAGAATGAGGGGGTGAAATAAAAATGAGCAGGCAACACTATGCTGAGGGACATTATCCATTATCCTTGCAGGATATTATCATGGGGTTTTGAATTAATAGTCTCAAGGGCTCACAAAACTCATAGCCCGTGACTGTATGTTTAGAAAAAGTGAAAAGAAGTCCCAAGGTGTATCGGCTGAGGGCTAACTCTACTACAATGCTCCTGCTGGAAGTCCTATAATTGTAGACCACATCAAATACAGATAAGAAAGCATAGCTAAGATAAAGGTGCAACTGCATATAGAACCTTTCTGTCAACTGACATTTTTATAGTACGAAGACTCCACAATAATTGAGTGACTAAGCAATCCTTACTGCCATCTTTAATCAAGTAGCGCAGTCAATGAAGTAACACACAGCACTTAATCAGATTCCTGTTTCCTCTGGGCAAAATTCATTCTGACTACTGACTACAGGTTACTGCCTTCAAATACACATGCTAGTAAAAAGGGCAACATTAGGTTATTAAAAACCCTTGTACCTTGTCTCAGAGCCAACACAAGGATCCACCCGCCAATACTTAATTAAGGCTGAACTCCAGGCTAACAGGTAAATAAACAGGTAAAACATATATATGGGATTTCAAATGTAAAGGAATTTTATATATGTCCATCCAGTCTTGAGATTTAAGTAGCACAGGTAGGATGATGACACCACTTTTTCTGTAACACTGTGGCTTCCTATTCCTACCCTTAGATGCACAAGCAGTGAAAGGACAGCAGCAGAGGGATGCGCTTAACCTTCTGCCTCCTATCATTATGCTCCTGGTCAGAACATTTGCTTGCAGAATACCTGACTGATTCGCAGTACGCCCCCTACTCCCTTCCCCTACTGTCTGAATGTTGCTATACATTGGATTATGAGAGGCTGATACCTAGTCAGGTACTTACATTAGTTGAACTGAAACATATATATATATTAATGAATACAGATTTATTTATTTATTTCAGGTACTTGTATAGCGCTGTCAATTTACGCAGCGCTTTTACATACACATTGCACATTCATGTCAGTCCCTGCCCTCAAGGAGCGTACAATCTAAGGTCCCTAAATCACATTCATACATACATAGTAGGGCCAATTTTATACAGGATCCAATTAACCTACCAGCATGTCTTTGGAGTGTGAGAGGAAACTGGAGTACCCGGAGGAAACCCACGCAGGCACAGGGAGAACATGCAAACTCCAGGCAGGTAGTGTCGTGGTTGGGATTTGAACCAGCGACCCTCTTGCTGCTAGGTGAAAGTGCTAACTACTACACCACTATGCCAGATCTGCATTAATGTGCATCTTTTATATCTACCCTGAGTTCAGCAGATTTCTTTTGATTTTACTGCTGCCTACAAGGTAAGTTTACTGCTGAATATATAGTAAATAATAATTTGTTAGCACATACCAGTATTAAAATGTGGCAAATTGATGCATTTGGTGAAATACAGTACCATAAGATTCTCCAAAGATATATATTTTTTTACTCTTAAATGTCTGATTGAACAAGATGAAGAGGTGGGGCAGCAGCGTCATGCACTCCACCTTGTCCAATCAAAGAATAATTTTCATTCATTCAGAAAATGCAAAGCATTTAAGTCAGGCGCCCAACCTCCTGTATTTACAATGCATGGGACCCAGAAGCTAGGGTAGATCCATTAGAGTGCGGTGCCTACTTCAGTGATTTTCAGCTTCAATGTATATTGATTAGGTATAGTATATACATAGTTGCATTGGTCCAGATGGGCCAATGTAAATTGTATGTAAAAGTATACCATGCCTGGAATTCATATTTAAGATTTCAATACTATAGGTGGTGTAACTGTAACAATGGGGTTAATTTTTAGCTATGCTAAAAAAATAATGGAGGCTCAGAATGAAGTCAGTTTATTGAATAGTTAAGAGTATTCATGATGTGACAAGAATTCATGAGAACAAAGAGTAAAAAAAGAAAGCAAGTAAATACTTGGTATAAATCAGCCCCATCATTTAATAGATATACATACTGTATTTTTAATAAACCAACAATCTGGTTTACGATTATTTTAAACAATATTAGTGTATTTATTCCATTATTTTTGTAATAACTCCAAGTATTCTGGTTGTAAGTCATGAGGTAGGAAAATAGCCTTTCTTTTGTGTAGTTTAGGTGGCATACTAACAGTTACTGAGACATTTTCATGAAAAAAAAAATAAAAAAAAGGTAAAACAATATTCCAGATAATGCCATTAGAGTAGCATAGTAATGTATATTCAGGTGCTAGCCACTTCCTGACGTTTTCTGCCTGCTCACATCACTGTGCCTTCCAACAACACTTGCTCACTGGAAGAGTGAAGAATGGGTCATTTCGTCACAGATACCCAGACAACATCATCTAAGATCTAGAAAATATTATCTTAGTGAGCTATCCTTGACTTATGTTTGTGTCAGTGCAGTGTTGGAATTTAAAACTCTGAGCTTATAAATGTGTGAGTTGTTGTAATATTGTAATTGCATACTATTCAGAAAATGAAGGAAGTGACGGGCATGTGGAATCACTTTAACAATTTTGATGAATCCGATTGACTGGCCCTATACTATCAGATGTTTTTTTGATCAGATTCAGCCTACAGCTAAAATCAAATTCCTTCATGCACACTAACAGTGTGAAAGGACGGACTCCCTTGCTGGGGTTTTGTATCAAGATAGCAGCCGGTGACTGTCAAAACACTGACAATTTTTTCTGCTTCGTGTCGGGTGAGAGTGGGTAGGCAAGGCCACCCACTAAGTGAAATTTGGCCAGTTCATCAGAAACCAGCCAAAATTCAAACAGTAGAAAAACCCCAATATGATGGCACGCAACCTTGTAAATAAAGAATTTTTTAATTACCGTAAAATTAATTTCTCTGATGTTCATTGACAGACAAAGCTTCCTTTTCTTCTTGACAGTTGGGTTATACTGCCCCCTACAAGAGTAAGACAGTAGACAGGAAATAACCTGACTATGCCTATGGGGCAGTCCCAGGGGGTATACTCCCACTTTGAGATATAGGCATTCAGTTTTTTGTTACAAGCAGTGTCAGAAGAAAACCAACTCCACAGAGAGGAGGATGCTGTGTCTCTCAATGAACATCAGAGAAATGGATTTAACGGTAAGTCAAAAATCCCATTTTCTCTTTCGTTTATTGACGGGCACAACTCCTTATCTTCTTGACAGTCTGGGATGTCCCAAAGCAGTGTCAAACATGAGGGGTGGGAACAGAAAGAAAAAACTCCCAAGGCTAAACCGTAGCCAACCAGGTAACATGGAGCTCAACCATAAACAGCTGGAGTTTACCTGAAAAAAACAATACACCCTCAAAGAAGACCAGGTCCTCTAAACAGCAGCCTGAAAAACCTTGCAACCAAAGGAAGCATCGGCACATGCCAACACATCGCCCTTATAAAACTTTGTGAAAGTGTGCACAGGCGACCAGGTGGCAGTCTTGCAAAACTGCAGCACTGACCCCTGATGACAGAAGGCCCAGGAGGCACTAATCGCCCGAGTAGAATGCGCCTTAACAGGGAAAGGAGGAACCTGACCCTTAATTAAATAGGCCTGAATCACCGTCTGCTTGATCCATCTGGAAATGGTCGCAGCAGAAGTAGCCAACCTTTTACGAGGTCCATCCGTGAGTACAAATAGTGAGTCTGACTTCTGAAAAGACTCCGTAGCTGCCAGGTACATCCTGATTGCCCAAACCACATCCAAGGAATGCAAGTCAATTTCCTTAGGAGGTTTAGGCCTGGGACATAGGGAAGGCAAGACAATGTCTTAATTTAAATGGAAATCAGAGACTGGAAGGAACGATGGACAGGGAGGAAGAACCACCTTATCTCCGTGGATCACCAGGTAAGGTGAACGACAGGACAACGCCGCCAGCTATGACACCCTGCATGCAGAAGTAATAGCCACTAAAAAGGCCACCTTCTGGGACAACGCAAGCGGGGAACCTCCTTCCAAAGGGAGGCTTTTGAAGACAGCACCAAATTGAGGTCCTACGGTGGCAATGGAGACCGCACTGGAGGAGCCAAGTGTCAAACTCCCTAGATAAAGGTGCGCACCAAGGAATGTGTGGCCAATAGACGTTTTAAGAAAACCGCTAAGGCTGAAACCTGGCCCTTGATGGTACCCAACCTGCTCAACCCCCCATTGGAGGAAAGCCAATATCTGAGCCACCGAAAAGGAGCGAGGGTGAACCACAAGAGACTCACACCATGCAATGTATGCCTTCTAAGTACAATGGTAGATCTTCCTAGAGGTAGATTTTCTAGCCTTTAACAGTGTAGGAATCACTGCTTCAGACAAACCTCAATCCTTCAGCACCTGGCTTTCAACAGCCAAGTCGTTAAAGCCAGTGACTGTGAAGCAGGATGGAAGATTGTCCCTTGGGACACTAGGTCTTCCCTGAGAGGAAGTCTCCAAGGAGCATCGGCGACCAGCCATACCAGATCAGCATACCAAGACCAGCGAGGCCAGTCTGGAGCAACTAGAATGACCGGAATCCCTTCTGCCTCGATCCTGTGCAGGAGTCTTGACAGAAGTTTGAGAGGGGGTAAGGATTAAATCAGATGATATTGGCTCCAAGGAGCTACTGAAGCGTCTGTGGCATTGGCTAGAGGATCCTGAGGTCACGCCGCAAACCTCTGTACCTTCCTGTTGAGACGAGAGGCCAACAGGTCCACCTTAGGAGTACCCCACCGGAGGCACAACTGATGAAACACCTCCGGATGAAGCGACCATTCTACCTGGTCCAATGCCTGTCGACTGAGATAATCAGCTTGCCAATTCCAGCCCCCCCCCCCCCCCCCGGAATGTGTATAGCAGAGAGAGCCAGCAAGAATCGTTCTGCCCACATTAGAAAATCCGGCTACCTCCCGAGCCGCCAGGGCACTTCTTGTGCCCCCTTGGTGATTGACATAGGCCACGGCCGTGGCATTGTCTGATTGAATGTGTACTGGACACCCCTGAAAGCGAACTGTCCAATGATCCAGACAAAGTCTGTTTGCTGTGAGTTACAGTACATTGATCGGCAGTCTGGACTCTGGAAGGGTCCAGACCCCTTGAGCACAATCTGAGCCGACACAATCTGACACCTTCCCACCCGGACAAGCTGGCATCCATGGTGACAACCGTCCAGTACAGGGGAAGAAAGGATTTTCCCTGTCTAAGTTCTGGAGAACTAAGCCACCAGATCAGGGATCCTCTCACACCCTGGCTCAACAGGATCAGATTGTCTAGAGACTAAGGATTCTTGTCCCATTTCGCCAGGATCTCTCTTTCAGGCAAAGCACCCGCATGCAAGTCCAAAAGAATGACCGTCTGCTGGACAACAGAAGCTGGATTGCCTCCTGCAATTTCTGGAGTTTTTACAGAGGAAGAAACACTCTGGCTGAGGCCAAGTCCATAGTAAGACCCAGCTAGATAGTCCAATCTATTGGATGAAACCAGAGAAGACTTCTGAAGGTTTAGAATCAAACCAAACTCCCTCAGAGTTTGTACAGTAATCTCCAAGTTGTTCATTAGAACAGTCGGAGAACTCGCAGAAGAAGATTGTCCAGGTACCCCAGTACCGCGATCCCCTGCTGACGCAACAATGCTAAAACTGGGGCCAACACTTTCGTGAAGACCCGAGGAGCAGAGGCGAGACCAAAGGGTAACGCCACAAACTGAGAATGCTTCTCGCCCACAGCAAAGCGGAGGAAGCGCTGGTGACCGACACATATTGAAATGTGAAGGTAGATGTTGATAGAAGCGAGAGAACCCCCCTTATGTAGTGACACCACTACCGTGGGAATGGACTCCATTCAGAACTTCTGTACCCGCACAAAGCAGTTTAGTGCCTTGAGATCCAGAATTGGATGTACTTTGCCTTCCTTCCTGGGAACTGTAAACAGGTTTGAGTAAAACCCCTGAAAATGTTCTGAAGTCAAAACCGAGACAATCACCACTTGAAGTAACAAGTCGTGCACCACCCCAAAGAGACCCCGTAAGCGATCTGGTGACAAGTGCAGGTTCGGAGAGAAGAACCTTTCCAGAGGATAAGACTGAAACTTGATCTTGTAGTCGAACGAATGACTTTGTGGACCCACTTGTCTTTTACTAGGGAGGTCCACAGATCTGAAAAACCAGCGAAGACATCCCCCCACCCCAGATACGGCTGAGGGCACAGCTTCATGCAGAGGAAGCCTTGTCCGCAGGTATGGTAGGGCCCGCTCGTGACTTGCCAGACCAGGTCCTCCTGGAACCTCCGGTGGATGTACTGAAGGGCTTAGATCCTTTGTCTTGAGATCCTGAGGGATGAAAAGGCTCCTTATGAGCCGAGAAGAATGGCCCCCATCTACGATGGGGCTCCTTGGCCTTGGAAGCCTGCGGAAGAAGGGTACTCTTCCCCCCTCTTTCAAGCACTGACACAATCAGCGCATCCGTCAGCACCTTTTCATGCGCAGCTACAGGAGCAGAAGAATCATCCTCACTATCTGAGCACACAGGGTGCATGGATGCGTTGATCATGCGACAAAGGCTTTGTTTCTGATCATGCGCAGTCTTGTTTTGCAGATTTTTCTTGTACGAAAATCGTACGAAAACGGTACACATTAAAAGAAAAACGTTTGTTCTGTTTTTGCATGAGAAAAAAACTTTCAAGTTTGTCCCTTCGGGAATTTTCATACCAAAAGTTGGAATCGGCTGTCGATAGTTGTGCAAACACTATACGAAAGAGGTACCAAAGTTCTTTGGACAAAAATTCTCGCCCGATTTTCTTATAGTGTGTATGTGCCTTAATAGGCAAGGGATTGTTACAAAAAGGGGAAAAAAGGGGGAAGCTGGGCACTTCCATGTAGAACAGATACCACCATTTAGTGAGACTTCGAGGGCGACACAGGAAAACACTACTTACATGGTTTGGAAATGCCTTTAAGCTATATTTGGTGTTACAGAACAGTACAATTCTTACTGATAACATCACATATCTTGTAATTGTTTTTTTTAGCATTTTCATTATTTCCTAAATACAGCAGCTGCTGTTCTTAAAGCGGAGTTCCACCCTGGGAATACTTTTTCTAATAAAAATACCCCCGGGACAGTCAGGGCTAGTACATTCCACAATGGCTAGCCTCTGATCTGTCCCGGGTTGCACTTACCTTTTAGGAGAAATACTTACCTTGAAAAAGTATTGTCCAGCGCTGCCATCTCAGGTGTGGGCAGCTTGAAGCCAGCGCGATCCTCTTCTGCGTCCTCTTCCGTCCCACGATGCACTGAACCGGCCCCGCCGTCACTTCCGGTGCGCGCGCGTCATCCCTCCACAGCTTCTGGGCATGCCCAGAAGCTGTTTAGAAGGGAATGACGCGCGCGCCCCGGAACTGACGTCGGGGCCGGTGCAGGCGCAATGATTCCTGGGAGCGATGACGTTCAGCTCCCAGGTATCATTGCAAAGCCAGGAAGTGACGACGGGCCATGGCCGCCGAGGGGAGGAAGAAGGAAGTAAGGTAAGTATATTTTCTTCTATACGAGGTAAGTAAAAAAAAAAATGCGATTATCCATTTGTTTTTCAGGTGACCCAGAGCGAGAAGATGGAGGTAAGTATAAATTTAGGGTGGAACTCCACTTTAAGGAGATGTATGGGGTTTATAAAAAAACAAGCATACAACCCCAATTCCAAAAAGGTTGGGATGCTTTCTATAAAATCTACATAAAAACAGAATGCAATAATTTGCTAATCTCATAAACCCATATTTTATTCACAATAGAAAAAACATAAAATATTTAAACTGAGAAAATGTACCATTTTAAGAAATTGATGGCAGCAACATGTCTCAAAAAAATTGGGACAGGGCCTTGTTTTCCATAGTTTAGCACCCCTTCTTCTTTGAACAACACTCTGTAAATGTCTGGGAACTGAGGAGACCACTTGCTGGAGTTGGAGAGGAAGAGAGGAATGTTGTCCCATTCATGCCTGATATAGGATTCTATCTGCTCAACAGTCCTGGGTCTTCTTTGTCATATTTTTCTCTTCAAGATGCGCAAAATATTTTCGATTAGTGAAAGGTCTAGACTGCAGGCAGGCCAGTTAAGCACCCAGACTCTTCTACTACAAAGCCTTGCTGTTTTAATAGATGCAGTATGCAGTTTAGCATTGTCCTGCTGAAATATGCAAGGTCTTCCCTGAAAAAGACGTCTTGTGAATGGTAGGATATGCTGCTCTAAAACCTGGGTATATCTTTTAGCACTTATGGTGTCTTTCCAGATGTGCAAGCTGTCAATTCTATACGCACTAATGCACACCTATACCATCAAAGATGCATGCTTTTAAATTGTGCACTGATAACTAGCAGGAAGGTCCCTCTCTTCTTTAGTCCGGAGGACACGGCGCTCAAAGTTACCAAAAAGAATGTCAAATTTTGATTTGTCTCACCACAGAACAGTTCTGCAAACAAATAATCTTTCTTGATAAATTTAGGCCAAATGTAGTCTGCCACATTTCTTCAGTAAAAATAATCCAAATCAATGTATATTACATCTGTATATCAGTGTGTGTGAAAGTTATCTTTAGAAACTACAAACTGTGGTATATGCGGTATATTTAAAAATTGATAAATCCTGATGTACTGACGGCCTCTCTCATTTCTCGAGGCCCTATAATGCCAGGAAAGTACAACTACCCACCAAATGACCCCTTGGAAAAAAAAAATTCATAGTGTCACCAGTGCAGTACGGCATCATCGTATGACCGGTGTGGCGATAATAAGGGATACTGACTGGTGACAGTATATCTCAAGCAACAAAAAAAATATGTATATATTTTTTTATTCAATTTTTTACCCACTCCCCAACCGCCCCATAGCAGATTTACTATATATATTATACATGATTCTTCACTTACAGGTTTTGAGCGTGAGTACCCTATGTCTGCTGGCACCCTCTGATTGTTCGGTACTGCCTGTAAACAAGGCAGATTGTCATTCTGTCAGTACAGAAGACATGGATCATGTGTTTCTGTAAAGCAGAAACACAGATTCATGTCTTCCACTAGTAAAAGCACCTTCCCCACTACACCTGAACATTAGCTAGGCGCACAGTTAACCCCCTGATCACCCCTGATGTTAACCCCTTCCCTGCCAATGTCGTTAGTACAGTGACCGTGCATATTTTTAGCACTGATTGTTGTAATAATGTCAAAGTGTCAGATAGGTGTCAGATTCGTCCGCCGCAATATCGCATTCCCGCTATAAGTCGCTCATCGCTGCCATTACTAGTATCAAAATTTATTAAAAAAAAAAAAAAAAAGGAAAAATATCCCATAGTTTGTATAACTTTTGCGCAAACCAATCAATACACACTTATTGGATTTTTTTTTACCAAAAAGTTGTAGCATGCTGGCCTAAATTTATGAAGAAATTCAATTTTTTTTTTTTTTTTTTTTTTTTTATTGGATGTGTTTTTGAGCAGAAATGTAAAAATATTGCTTATTTTTTTTTTTTCAAAATCGTCGGTGGTTCTTTGTTTATAGCGCAAAAAATAAAAATGCACGGAGGTGATCCAATACCACCAAAAGAAAGCTACATTTGTGTGGAAAAAAATGACATAACTTTTCTTTGGGTGTAGCGTCACACGACCGCTCAATTGTCAGTTAAAGTAACGCAGTGCCATCTCGCAAAAAATGGTCTGGTCAGGAAAGGGGGTAAACCTTTTGGAGGTGAAGTGGTTAAACTTGTTTCTCTTTGACCATACTTCTCTTTTAAGATAGTTCTGGCTATGAAACCTGCTATTTTATCAAGGGATAATAGGCCAGAACTGAATAGTGTAAGTCAGTGATGGTGAACCTTGGCACCCCACATTTCCCATGATGCTCAACTATACTGAGTGCATGAGCATCATGGGAAATGTAGTTCCAAAACATCTGGGGTGCAAAGGTACACCATTACTGGTGTAAGTAGAAACTACAACAGTTTCATAGGATATCTTGTAAGCTTCTTTTTTCATAGAACAACACTGTACTGTGCTAAAAAAAATAATAAAATGTCAAAACAGAGTACACAAAAACCCTTCAATAGAGGTGATGGCGCTGCTTATATTATAAGGGGTAGTTAGGTGGATATTCCTATATAAACATATATCATCGGATGAATTGTATATAAAAAAGGCTATGAAGAATAGCCACCAGGTGGCGAAGTGCAATATGCAAAGATGTGCTAAGATAAATAAATATGTGTATATATACAATATGCAATAGTGATAAAAATAAATAGTCAACAGAGTGAATCTATAAACAACATTAAATAAATCAATCAATAAATAATATAGAATGACTCAAAAATCACGATGATAAAAATTAGTAAAATAGTGCGGGAAAAGCTTGACCAAACAGAATAAATGTGCAAATATACAGGAGAGTATTATCCAAAGTGTACAAATAGGTGATAGTACTAGAAATAAAAATTATTATAAAAATTAAAGTTCGTGATCGAAAAATTGTGCAAAAGCAATAAAGTGCGGGAAACTTCTTTCCAAAGTGTGACAATACGTAATGATCAGTCAATTCATATACTAGAATACATCCGTAAATAGGTGAGTGTACCCAGTGAGATAGGTGGGCAGTGACTTACGGTGACCCCCAAGGTGGGTGACTGGTGAGCTGCAAAGTGGCTACTGATGAAAAACCTACTCACCAGATATACCCACCCCACACAGGGGTATAGAGTGGGTATTGTAGATATGCCTCGCTGGTCTTTACTCTATGTAGTAATTCCCTTCCTGGGGGAGAATGGTGTGGAGAACAATCCACTAAGAGTAGAAGGCACCCATGAAAAACCTAAAACAGATTATCACAGGAGCGCCTTGCTGAGACTGTAAATGAGTATAAAACCCATTTCATAATCTTCCTCACTGTGAACAGATGACTCTCACGGTGTCATAATACAGGTGCTTTCAAAATTCGGGGTTTCAGTATACTCCTACGCTTTGGAGATTACTGGATGAAGTGGTAGAGTGGTAATTAATCCAAGACTGAAAGCAGCACTCAGAACTCAGCATTTACGTATTTACATTTGGTAAATGCTGAGTTCTGAGTGCTGCTTTCAGTCTTGGATTAATTACCACTCTACCACTTCATCCAGTAATCTCCAAAGCGTAGGAGTATACTGAAACCCCGAATTTTGAAAGCACCTGTATTATGACACCGTGAGAGTCATCTGTTCACAGTGAGGAAGATTATGAAATGGGTTTTATACTCATTTACAGTCTCAGCAAGGCGCTCCTGTGATAATCTGTTTTAGGTTTTTCATGGGTGCCTTCTACTCTTAGTGGATTGTTCTCCACACCATTCTCCCCCAGGAAGGGAATTACTACATAGAGTAAAGACCAGCGAGGCATATCTACAATACCCACTCTATACCCCTGTGTGGGGTGGGTATATCTGGTGAGTAGGTTTTTCATCAGTAGCCACTTTGCAGCTCACCAGTCACCCACCTTGGGGGTCACCGTAAGTCACTGCCCACCTATCTCACTGGGTACACTCACCTATTTACGGATGTATTCTAGTATATGAATTGACTGATCATTACGTATTGTCACACTTTGGAAAGAAGTTTCCCGCACTTTATTGCTTTTGCACAATTTTTCGATCACGAACTTTAATTTTTATAATAATCTTTATTTCTAGTACTATCACCTATTTGTACACTTTGGATAATACTCTCCTGTATATTTGCACATTTATTCTGTTTGGTCAAGCTTTTCCCGCACTATTTTACTAATTTTTATCATCGTGATTTTTGAGTCATTCTATATTATTTATTGATTGATTTATTTAATGTTGTTTATAGATTCACTCTGTTGACTATTTATTTTTATCACTATTGCATATTGTATATATACACATATTTATTTATCTTAGCACATCTTTGCATATTGCACTTCGCCACCTGGTGGCTATTCTTCATAGCCTTTTTTATATACAATTCATCCGATGATATATG